>NW_007251765.1:1154901-1397667 GCF_000164805.1 Carlito syrichta
GGGGGTGGGGGGAAGATACTTTTTTTTCCTCTAAGGAAATCTAAGTTTCTTGCCTTTGTAACTCTCCAGCTGTCCCTTGAACTTCTGTGTGGTACCTAACCTTCTACAGGCAGGAGGCAGGGAAGGGCTTCAGCTAACTGAAAGGCAATCTCAAGTGAGTTTGGTGTGGTGGGCATAAGGATGTTGCACCAGGGAGGGTGTTTCTTGGAAATGAGGGGTGAGGGGGTTACTGACTGATCCGTCTGCAGCAGTAAAGGATTCTAACTTTAACTGCTTGGTCCAGAGAAGACAGAACTGAACACACCTCTCTTATTAGGAAGGGCTAGAACATTACCTACCACCTGACTGACAAAAATTATAAGTAGAAGGAAAAAAGGTATAATGTACAAGAACCACATCATCAGGCCAAAGTTAAACAAGGACAGAAAAACTACCCAGCCTCTTTTGCCCGTCTACTCTTTGGAAAATTCTTACACCCGACTCTGTAGTCTTAAGGCCTTTTAGGCAAATCCTTCTAGTACTCATGTCATACGCCATCGTTAACATTGTTGTTGCTGTGAACACTATTACTTCTTCTTCTTCTTTTTTTTTTTTTTTTTTGAGTTGGAGCCTCACTCTGTCACCCTGGCTGGAGTGCAGTGGCACACTCATGGCCACCCTAGCGTCGACCTGCTGGGCTCCGGCGATCCTTCCGCCTCAGCCTTCCAAGTAGCTGGAACTACAGGTGCGCACTATCACGCGCCTGTAGTTTATTGTATTTATTGTAGAGACGAGGTGTCACCAAGTTGCCCGGGCTGGTCTCGAACCCAGGGCTCAGGTAATCCATTTGCCTCGGCCTCACAAAGTGCTGGAATGACAGGCTGAGCCACCGAGCCCGGCCACTATTACTTCTTTATATCTGTTTCTTCTACTAGATTTTGAACAACTTGAGGAGAGTCATTATTCCCTACATTTTGTAGGTGTTGGGGCTATATCAAGCAATTCAGTAAACCTTAAATGACCGAAGAAAGGAACTTTGGAAGAGTTTTGCAGATTGCCTAAGCTCTGGTTTCTCAGGCAGAGCTTCAGGGACAGGACACACAGAATGGCAACAGATTCAAATGCTCTCCGCCATCTCTACCTCCCACACTCTCCGTGAACCCCCACCAAAGGCAGACAATGGGTGCCATGCCCATCATTTAGCTATGCAGGGACCTCTCCAGCTCAGCTGCTTCCAGCACAGTGAAGTGTGTGGCTTGTGCATACATTTGTAAATTTCATGAAGCAAAGGCAATCACACTGCTTGCAAGTCAGGCAGTTAAATGATTTATTAAGCAAAGGTTATGGCACCTGTGCCTTTTTGTCAACAAATCAGGTCCATGCCATGCCAAGTGATTCTTCTAATAGCCCAAATGGTAATTTGGTTTTAAATAGCATTTCAGATACCACAATTCTGTTGATGCAGAACAGTGATATATTTGGGTGGTAGGGAGGAGATGCCTGTTTTTAATATTGTTTGCACTCATTTTTCATTTTAAAGAATTAGTCCTCATTGGAGTTTTGCAGGTTAAGCATTTTATTTAAACCTTCTGATTAAACTTAGAACCTGAATCAAAATGAGGTCTTTGCTCAGACCTCCTGTGTGGGAATTGGTATTTCTATTTACTACCCGATGATGAAATATTAACTTTTTTCTTTAAATAAATGCCTCCTCTTAATGGCTCTCGTTTTCAGGGATCAGATTAAGTTATGAGATGCGCTGAAATGGCCATTGGCTTTCTGCTATGTGAGACAATGGCTTGTTCTCTATTATTACATTATAGCATTCAGTGAGCGTGCAGGGTAGGTTAACGTGAAGTAAATACTCTAAGTCCCAGAGACCTTTCTACATTTTACTATCAGCCATCAAGGGACAATACTGAAAAATGAGAGCTTTGGGATGGGACGGTGTGGTCCTGGTTTCTCAGAATAGGTGGGTGTGCTAAAGGC
This sequence comes from Carlito syrichta, assembly GCF_000164805.1. Lineage (NCBI taxonomy): Eukaryota > Metazoa > Chordata > Mammalia > Primates > Tarsiidae > Carlito > Carlito syrichta. The sequence goes on from NW_007251765.1 coordinate 1,156,870, forward strand.
TGGAGAGAGGTGGCTGCTTCTCCTGTTTATGGTCAGTTACAATACGGAGGGGGAGGAGGAAGATGAGAGGCGAATGACCGTAGCAGAAGTAGCAGACACACCAGGCAGAAGAATGGGACTGACTACACCGCGGGAATGCTGTAACGAAGCAGATAGCTAGGGTGAGATACGCAAGGCAATTGGAGGGTGGTTTGAAAGAAAACTAGCTCAGGGCAAGGCTGAAGAAAAGGCAATTCTGCCTCAGTCAAGGGACGAATCCTCTGGAGAAAAAAAATAGACTAGAAGGGAAAGAGGAGGAAAAATGGCTTTCAATTATCCATGTTATCTTTCTCTACCAATCATTACAGATGATGAATAGGCGCAATAAAAGCCAATATTCAATTTTTCCAATTTACATGGAAAGAAGCCCATAATATATTGTTCAGGGGAAGAAGCAGCAGGATACCAAAGTGTATATAATACGATCTCATTTTTTTTGCAATATATTCGCACGAGTAGAAAGGGTCTGGATGAATTTATACAGAAATGTTAACAGTAGGACTACAAGTGATTTTTATTATTTTTCTCATCTGTGTTTTTCACAATTAACATGTACCACGAATGTAAGAGTACAAAGTCATGATTTAAACTTCCTTTTGAATCACTTAAACTCAGCCCACGTGTGCAGAGTACCCACTATGTGCCGGGCATGATAACTAGTCCTTTTCTCAGCAGTCAGTGCACAAGTCCACTGGAGTTTGTGGATAAATGGTCCACTTGTCCTGGCTGTTTTACAGAATTTGGGACTCTCAAGAGGTGAAAGGACCTTTAGAGTTGATTTAATGATTACATTTAAAAAATGTTGGTGAAATACACAGAATGTAAAACGTATCATCTTAATCGTTAAGTGTACAGTTCAGTGATATTCGGTATATTCACAGTGAGTGTTGTGTACCCATCCCACCATCCATCTCCAGAACTCTTTTCTCTTGCAAAACTGAAAACCATAGCCCATTAAACACTCACTCCCCATTCTGCCCTGCCCCCCAGCCCCTGGCAGCCACAATTCTTTCTGTCTCTCTGAATCTGACTGCTCTGGGTACCTCATATAAGTGGAGTCAAACAGTATTTATCTTGTTGGGACTGGCTTATTTCACTCAGCATAATGTCTTAAGGACTCATCCATGTTGTGGCATATGTTAGAATTCCCTTCCTTTTTAAGGATGAATAATATTCCATTGTATACACATACCCCACTTTGTTTATCCCCATCATCTGTCAATGGATGCTCGGGTTGTTTCTACTTTTTGGTTATTGCAGAATGCTGTTACCACCATGAGCATATTAAGATATTTTCTAGATCTTGCTTTCAGTTCTTTTGGGTAAATACTAATGATGAGATTTTCATGCAATCTCAGGGATAAAAGCAAGAAATATGCCAGTAGAATTACTGGGAATTGAGCATCAGTCTCTGTTTGAGTATCTCCAGGGAAGAGTGCTTATCAGCTCATGAGGCAGTATGCTACAGTGGTTAGACAGCATAGACCTTGGAGTCAGACAGAACTAGGTGTAAATTTTTGCTCCACTCCTGACTGTTCTACGGTTTTGGGAAAATCAACAATCTCCATAGGTCTCAGCTTCCACATCTCGCCTATCGGGTGGCTTTAAAGATTAGTTGGATAATACACCTAATGTACTTAGTACATAGAAAATGCTCAGTAAATAGATGCTATATATAATCAAATAACTCTTCTAAAAAAAGGTCTTAAGATAAACTGAGGTTGGGCTCGGTGGCTCAGCCTGAAATCCCAGCACTTTGGGAGGCCGAGGTGAGTGGATTGCCTGAGCCCACGGGTTTGAGACCCTCCTGGGCAACTTGGTGAGACCTCATCTCTACAATAAATCAAAAATTAGCCAGGCGTGGTAGTGCGCGCCTGTAGTTCCAGCTACTTGGAAGGCTGAGGTAGAAGGATCACTGGAGTCCAGCAGGTTGAGGGTGCAGTGGCCGGCAGCGGCCACTGCACTCTAGTCTGAGAGAGAGTGAGACTCCAACTCAAAAAAAAAAAAAAAGATAAACTGAAAGCTGCCTACTTATAATGTCTATGCATTGGTTTGATTTCTACCCACCAGAAAAAAACAGAGACTGTATCTCTTCCATCTCCCATAAGATGATGCTTCAGGGATTTTAAGAAATTGCCACTGAAAACTGGTCTTTGGGAGAAGAAAGGCCATTTTATTTTGCATTTGTTTATAGATGTACGTGCAAGGTACTGCTTCTGCATTTAGAAAGTTTAAGTATCTGCATGAGTATACTTTTCAACTTTTATTTCTCCAGAAGTGGAAAGCAAAATTTTGTCTTCCCAGAAAACCTTTTCTGTAATTCCATTAATGTAAATTTCATGCTGTATAACACAAAGGTATCAATATAGAAAACAACGCAAGTTTGCCTAGGAAATTACTGATCTGCAGAACATGTTCAAATTATGTTTTCAAAAAATTTCTTTTGGCCGGACTTAGTGGCTCATCCTGTCATCCCAGCACTTTGGGAGACTGAGACGTGTGGACTGCCTGAGCCACGGGTTTGAGACTAAGCTGGGCAACTTGGCGAGACCTCATCTCTACAATAAATCAAAAATTAGCTGGGTGTGGTAGCATGCACCTGTAGTTATGGCTACTTGGAAGGCTGAGGTGGAAGGATTGCCTAAATCCAGCAGGTTGACACTGGGGTGGCCCTTAGCATGCCACTGCACTCCAGCCTGGGTGACAAAGTGAGATTCCAACTCAAAAAAAAAAAAAAAAAAAAATTCCTGTTAAAAAATTCTTCTTGAAAGGGAGCTTATTTTTTTAGGTCTGTTTAAAAATTATTATTTATTATTTTTGTTATTATTGTATTATCTTATCTATATATAACACTTTAAATGGCTCCAGAAAGTACTTCCTCTTTTAAAGAGTCTCTCTCTCTTTCTCTCTCTCTCTCTCCACACACACACACACACACACACACACACACACACACACACACAAAACTGAAAATTAAAACACTTAGTATTTCAAGCACATACTTTTTACCTTAGGATACTTCCTTTTTGGTGGAAAAAAATGACCACTCTGTTAGCATAGTTTCTCATAAGACAATTGGAGATGGCTTCCTTCAAGCCAAATGTGGCAGGTGTCACTCTGGTAAGAAACTGAAGCCACTGTCCCTGTGATGCCAAGTATTTAACAGAAACCCAAAAAGACTATCCACATGCCAATATTGGGTCTTCATGACATCATTCATCCAGATGCGTGGAAAATCTGGATTTTAAAGAATTGGATTTTTGTGGTCGGTATCACGAAGACTCAGTTTCTAGGTCAAATGAGGCATTTGTGAAATGAAGCCATATTAGAATATAATACATTTTTATTATAGAGAAATAAATTGAATGGAACACAGGGTACACTTTCAGTGCTGTTAATCACAGCTTATATATATTAAAAAACACTATGCAAAATACAAACAGGACATTTCAAAGCTGTATTTTTAAGGTTTTTAATGAAGCAACTTGAGCACATCAGTGCTTTGGGAAAAGCAATTATCCAATATAGAGCCACCATCCCTAGTTCTCCCCTCTCACTGAACTTGAACACTTAAGCCAAATGTATAAAATTAAATTATATTCTGCTATTTTAATGCTTTCAAGATCATTATACAACTTCAAGTTCACCAAGAAAGTATTTGAATACTTAAAGATTTGCAGAAATAAGCAAATAACTGGAAGCATTTAATGGGAGGTACTGAAGAGGAGATTATTTTTATCCCAGATGCCATGAGCGAACCAGTTTAAGAAGTAACAGCAGAGGTGGGAAATTCAAGAGTTAACCTTCCCCTTCCCCTGCTAGCTCCCCTCTCCTTCTAGCTGCCTCCTCCACTGATGCTGTACTTTCTGTGACCCTGTTTCAGCGTAAGGAAGGCTTCAGATGCAACGCAGTTTAACCTGTGCTGTCGACATAGCAATAAACTAAAACTCTTTACAGAGGGAGCAAATGGACCCAGGAAGGCAAATCTCTCCCATTCATAAGCACCTGGCCACAGTTTTACAAACAGAGATGAACAGTTATAAATTAGGCATCTGGAGATTACACACCCAGGCATATGTACAAAATTGCTCAGAGAATTTTTTTCAAACACCATACTAAGAACCTTACGGAGAAAATATTGTCCTTATGTCAATTATAATAAAATGCGGTCACATTCGAATTAGGAAATCAGAGTCGTTTCTTTCAAAACTCAAATCTAATTCTAGTTCACAAACCTCTAAATACCTCTACCTGTATATACTACCTGTGAACTCAGAAAGTCTTTCATTGTTTCTCAATTTACATCAGGCATTCCAAAACTTTTCAAAAAGAGTTCTTCTCCTTGACCTAGACTAGCACAAAGCACAACTGTCTATTGACAGACAAGCTCTAGATGTCCTGCATTCCTCTTCTCTCCATAGCTTACTTCAAATATGACATTATATCCCCCACCCCATCCCCCCAATGCACTTTGCTCCCTGGTGGCCAGCAGTAACCACTAACAAACACCTCCTACTTCTGGACCAACACCAGCAACTTAGAAGGGCTCATAAACCCTTTCTTCCCTCTTTCCTCCAGAACACTTGCCAGATTCCTGAAGACCCTCTAACAAATACAGAGGCGTGGCTGGTCTCCCATGCCCAGCATGCACTCTGATATTGCCAGTAACCAGACAGGACTTTCCAGGTTCTGTAGGGGCTTGCTTCTGTCTGCTCGCACTGAGAGGGCCATGTATTCCTAGAAGAGGGAACACTCGCTCTAACACTGGGAAATTTTTCTTGCCATCGCCAAAGCAGTTCTGGCACAGACACCCGCTTCTTCTACCCCCTCGATACAAGAAGCAAACGTTGCAGGCATCATTTTCTGTGATTTCTGAGAACACATGGAAATGTGGCTGCTGGGGTTAGGAGGAAAGTGGGGGAGGACTGGACAGGGCTGGGAAAAATGCGGCCCTTTGTGCCACAAGACAAGTTAAAATGCACCCGATGAATAATACAAGCTGCACCACATACAGAAAAGATGAGAGCGGCCCACCTGTGTCTGTTGAGGGATATTTACAAAGCTTGGATCCCGTGGTCCAACACTGACGAATCGGTTTGCGGGGGAGGTGCTGGGTGTCGAGTAGGCTGTGAAGGGAAGGGACACATGCGTTCAGGAAGCGGCACGAGATTGCACACACAAACAACACCAAAACACACAGTCTCTGAGCCGACGCAGCTGATTAACAAGGAAATGTGCAAACACTGTAGCTAGCAAAGGGGTCTGGCTAGCAAGGGCATTTTAGACAGTCAAAAGGGGAGGGGGGCGAGATTGGCTTCCCGAGATTGTTGGGATAAAATGTTGTCAAATTGGTGCTCAGGTGAGCCATTTCCTCCTTTCATCATACACATTAGAACATGCAGGACATTTGCAGAGTATACTTTTTGAGTTAAACATGAGCTCTGGGGTCAGAGAGAGATATCCTGGTCTTTAGAGCACACGGAGAAAGAAATTAGGTAGGAAGGGAAGGAAGGCAGTTCATTTTACAAGTTTGCTTTTCACACTGTTACACTCCTAAAAATCATGAAACAGTCCTGGGCCTCTACAGCTAGAGACAGAAGAGGAGACTTTATGGAAGGAATTAATGGGTTCTCCAGGCAGGCGGTGGAAAACCATTTAGAACAAGCTGTCTTTATAGTCTCAGAAGTGTCTAGAATCTTCATAATACACAAAATATGCTTAAAACAGTCACCTTTGTGGGCTTCCCATCGTAGAGTCTTTCTGTTCAGGTACAAACTGTCAAGCCCCTATGTTAACCAAGATGCCACCTTGGAAGTTCAAGTACCACGCTTCAATTCACTATCCTTCTCACAGTACCCAGAAGCTTCGTTGTTGGTTTTTACATTTGTATTTAAGAGTGTTGCTCTACTTTAGTGAGAAAAAACTTAGTGGCTTTGGTGTTTCTTTGGCTCATAAACCCAAATGCTATTTTGTTTTTGGTGTCCTGCGATTCACTTCTTTACCACAAACTCCCAGGATGTACTCATTTTCTTTCTTTGTACTAGAAATGTTAGACTACTGTTTAAAATAATTTCAAATGTCTTAACAATAATTAGAAAAGGCCTAAGGTTTCTGCACTAACTCTAGACACACACCATCTAAAAGACAAAAAAAGATGTGCAATTTTAAAAACACAGATAATTGAGGGGATGATACCAAATTCCTGCCAGATTTCTTTCTTCCCTTATTGACATCATCTGCTCCTCTGACTTTGATTTTCTATTTTACAGAAAACTGCTCATATTTCTTGTTTCTCTTGTTAAACACATCTAGGGATAAAATTTCCACTATCTGGCCCAAGTCCTTGTTGGTTGTCGTTGGTAAAAGCGAAGCTGCTCAAACAAGTCTGCGGTGGTCACGTCAATGTGTCTATGGCTGTGTTGAACCAGCACTGAACACAAAGGTACTCAGATGTGCACTAAATAAGAAAACTTTCGCTATCATCATATTTGTTTAAGGAGGATTTATCCAGTAATGGTGTTATATAACATGATCTAAATGTATGAGGTGTCGCACTATCTAGTAATGTGAATCTAATGTGTCCCTGGCCCTTCCTCTGTCAGATTCATTTGAACAGATCCGAGAAATACCTCTGCATTTAGTCATTCTGCATGTCCTTCTCACTTATTGGTATGAGAAATTTTAATTTTTTAAAAAGCTCAGTTAAAATACTCTCTATTAAGTATTTCATTTAGCCTATGACTGTACGTTGATATGCTTTAAGATATATCAACATAAAGTTATATATCGAAAATGATGGACTATAATTATCCGGTAGCATATTCAACCTGCTGTTAGACCACAGAGAGGATGTGGAGGGATAAGGAGGAAGCTGGTAGGTGAAATAACCAGTTGAGCCTGTTAGTGGTTAGGGGAAAAAGCATTCTTTCACACATGAATAGGTAGGGAGATTGGGAAGGAACGAGGAATGAACGGATTGTTACAGACTAGGGTTGAGTGATTGGCGGCAGACGCTGAAATGTGAGTCCCTGTCAGATGGTTCTCTAGAGCCATGTGCAACCATGGACACCCAGCATAGATAGTTCTCCATTGACCATAGCAAGCTTACTAAGTCTGGAAATGTATTTATATGACACCCCATTATTTTTGCTTGGCCTCGATTTTGCCATTTGAAAGGTTTAGCATACAAATAATTTAGCTACTCAAAATTACTGTGAGTCTAACAATGGAATATTGTGCCTTCTTCAATCATGGGACAAAACTTGCAGTCCATCTCAGAAGGCTGTTAATGTTCTCAAGGGCTATTAAAACTTCTCTAAGGTTTATTCTGCTTTGGTGAGAGAGGTGGTAGTGCATTTGCATTTAAAAATATTTATATTACAACTACAAAAGTCTGGGAATCTTTGCATACCCAAGTCTTAGAATGGGACAAATGATGCCCAGGGAAAGTTATTCTATGGAAAGCTAGCTTCTGGGAAAAATCGAGGACACAGGAAAAACAAGGGAAGGAAGAAAGAAATTCTGACTCATCTTCCATGATTATAATAGGGTGGTCATCTAAAACAGGATGCAGTTCCAAAAATGATATGACATAAGTTGAATTTGATTTTCCCAAAGAAACAGTGGGATAAGGGAGTTACACTGTTGAACAAAACCTCAAAAGAAACTTTTTATTAAAACAACCACATACACCATAGTGAATCAATTATACATGCACAGTTAAGAGCTTTCAACATAAATATGAAATCAAGTAAAGGGGTAGTGTGGTAATTAATTATATACAACTGTGTTTACTATTATATCATACCACATTCATATCTTTCTTAATTATAATTCTTGCCTTATTTACAACAGCAATAATCAAATGCTATAGAAAGAGCTATGGAAAAACATGAAATTCAGAAAACAGTTTTCTGAGGAGATTATTGTAGACATTTATGAGAATTCTAGAGGGGGCATTCAGAGGTACTTGGTGACTTTTTTATAAAGTCAACAGGAAAATTGATTTGGCTAAGTAATCTCTCATTGTAAAAGTACTCATAGCAGCTAGATGTGGTGGCTCACACCTATAATCCCAGCACTTGGGAGGTGGAAGTGAGGGGATTGCCGGAGCCTAGGGGTCCCAGACCAGCCTGGGCAACTTAGTGACTCTTTCTACAGTAAGTCAAAAAATTAGCCAGGCATGATGGTGCAAGCCTGTAGTTCCTGCTACTTGGAAGGCTGAGGTGGAAAGATTACCTGAGCCCAGCAGGTGGAGGCTGCGGTGGCCAAGAGCGTGCCACTGCACTCCAGCCTGGGCGACAGAGTGAGACTCTGACTCAAAAATAAAAAAAAATCTTCATGGCAAACATGACTATTAGAAATCAGATTATTGGTTATTGGCTGCTTCTGAAATAGAAAATATTTGCTTTTCTCAGCTGCCATTTTACCTACATTGGCAATAGCACTATGGCCATTTTCCCTAATATTATGGAAGAACAGTCCTATAGGAAGCTTCTACCAGCTCTTATTTGTACTAATCTGACCATATTTTTCTTCTCTCTAATGTATTTCTTCACGTTATCCAAGAGTCTTAGTTTGGCCTTCACCACAGCGGTAAGTGTCAAAATCCCAAACTGAATTTGATTCCATAGCCAGAAAATCCTTCTTGTGTGTTTAGAATAAGCAGTGCTGATTCTACAATCCCTCATTGAGGCAATACACATCCTGTCTCCTAAGACCAGCTGGGGAATGGTTCAAGAATAGCTCTCTTTTTTTTTTTTTTTTTTTGAGTTGGAGTCTTACTCTGTCGCCCAGACTGGAGTGCAGTGGCCGCTCCTGGTCACCGCAGCCTTGACCTGCTGGGCTCCGGCGATCCTTCCACCTCAGCCTTCCGAGTAGCCGGAATTACAGGCATGCGCTACCACGCCCAGCTGATTTTTTATTTATTGTAGAGATGAGGTCTCGCTGCCCAGGCGGGTCTCGAACCTGCGGGCTCAGGCAATCCACTCACCTCAGCCTCCCAAAGGCGTGGGATTACAGGCTGAGCCACCAAGCCCAGCCAGCTCTCTTTTTATACACAATCGTTTTGCAGGGCCTCTGAGGATGCTGGAACCTATCTCTAGGGGCAGGGGTGGGGAGACAGACAGGAGGGAGTGGAGGGAGAGGGAGAGAGCAGGGAGGCCACCCATCCGCTCTGCTCTTTGTGATCTGCAGCTGTCCCTGGGTGGACTCAACTGCCCCTACTTCCTCAGAAATGGGTGTGGCTGGCTGTCTGCTAGCCAATCAGAATCCCAGCTTTGTTGTTCCTAGAGTGTAGGTTTCTTTTTTTCTGAATGGGAAGGAATAAGGGATATCCTTGGACAAAAGAATGATGGCATTTCCAGATGAACTAGTTTTGAGTCTATAATAGTCATAATTCAACAGTTAAGCCTGTGTACAGTGTTAAGGATGTGATCAGACTGTTTTGAGTGGAGATGCTTAGTGCTTTCCTGTCTTAGGAAAAAAATCTCACTGAAGAAGATATTAAGATATCACAATACTTATACCAATGTCAGTTGATGTTTCTTTAAGATAATAACTATATTAATAAAACCACCCGAATCTGACCAACTAGAAAATGTGAGTCTGCTTTGTCTGTTTTGAAAGCAGATAGTTTCAAGGTTTAGTTCAAATTTAGGAACAACTGAAATACATGTAATCAAGGAAAGGCAGAAAAGGGAGAAAATTTAGACAGGTCTCTGTGCAAAGGGTTAATCTGAAAAGAATGCCCACAGGGTGCCCACAGGGAGGCAGAGTGGCTGGTTCCACCTGGGGCTGATCTCTCTGAGTGACGGCCAGTTCCTGGCCCTGGCTAGGGGGAGGATGAACACTGTGAGGCATCTCTGCAGGAAAGATAAGGAGGAAAGCAGGTGAGCTTGAAGGTTCTGAATTTACTTCCAGACACAGGAAGTGAGGAAGTTCCGTAAATCCTGGCAGCCTGGTCTATAAACTGATAGGAAAGTAGTAAATATCCACCCCCTTCTTCATTCCTTCCAACTCCACCAAGCCTAGCCTCTGGAGTGCCTCACAGAGAGAAATTTTAACGTATTCATTTTCTCTCCTTTTTCCTCTCCCAAAGATACTTATTTCAATGCACGCTATATGCCAGACTCCGTACTGAGCTTTATGAAAAGGATACAAGGGCAGTTAAGCCACACTGCTATCCCCAAAATATTAGCAAGTACTGGGGAAAAATAAATACAGAATACGAAAAATGAATGTCTGAAAGCAACATAAATTAAAGTCCGTGGAGTGTGAAAGGGCAGAAAAGTGACACTGGCAGGAGGAACAGGAAAAGCTTTATAGAGGAAATGGAGATGGCTTTTGGAATGGGCTGTGAGAGCTGTGTTGGCTGATAGATTCCAAGGGACTGGGGTCAAGAAGCAGCAGCACAAGTGGAAGAACAGAGGGAGTGAATGGAGCACCAGTTGTGGAAAGAAAGGAGAAAAGGGGGACCTTGAAGGTTGCATTTGGCCATCCAGAAAGAGAAGGTAACATTCCAAGGGTCAGAGACCTGAATGTTGGAACACTGAGGGGAAGAAGCCTGTTGAATTGACGTTCTTTTAAGAGGAATAAATAAGTTATGAGATAGACAAAGATATCAAGTTGCAGTCCCAAACATCATCAGGACAACTAGACATCCTCACACCCGAAGTCTTTCCCTTCTCATCTGAAATATCAACACACACCTTCACATGTTCTCTTGTTTTAAGAAACTCAGACATATTCATGTGTGGGGGTTTCCCTCTAAAGATGACCTGTCAAAAATTCCTTTGCATTCCAAAGAAACTTACGGTGATTCTACTAACTGCTCAGAATGTGCTAGTAATTAGACAAAAGTAATCAAAACAAGTTCAGGAACACAGACTTAAACAGGACTCCAATATTCACACTGCAATTTTATTAAACGTTTATCAGTGACACCTGGCAGTGGAGGACACGTGCATAAGCAAGCATTCAGGTGCAAACCGAACAGGGAGACAACTAGATACCTATTGAAATCGTTTCCCAAATCTTTTAACTGCACTGTCATGCTATTAAAAATAAAAAGCCCTGTGAGAAATCTTTCATTTCTAAAAAAAGAAAAAAAAATGCAGACACAGTTAGAAAACAGATTGGGTAATTTCTGGATGAAACCATTACAATTGAGCTCACTTAGAAATTTGAACAGCACAATTTCTTGCAAGGACACAAAATAAAAGCTGGAGAATATTGGAGTGTTTCTCCTTCAGAGAAATCAATCAGTATTGACAAGTTTACAGGGCCTGGGTTAGCATTATTAATATCATTATACAGCTAGGGAAACACATTGCCTTTTTAAAGGCTTTTAAAAATCTACAGCCTTTGCTTACACAGGATCCAGTATTCAGAGATTTAGAAATCCCCACATGAGGGGCTGGATGTTGTAGTTTTCATCCAGATGTTTAGAATCTGGACAATAATCACACTGAATTTCCATTATTTTGGTTACATAAGTCAGTCACCTCATTCTATTACCTTGGCAAATCTTTTGTCTTTACAAACAAGTTACCCAAAACAACAATAACAAAAACTCCAAAGCCCTCACAGCATAAAATTAAAGCCTCCTTATTGCTAGTAAATTATTAAAGAACAACATACCCACAAGCTTCCTTCTGGAAAAGCTAATGAATTCTAACTTCAATATATTAGCATTACTTAATTTGCATGGCATGTCTTAAGGTACCAATAGTTCACCAAAATCATGAAAAGAATCCATTTGGCCAGACGGCTTTGCCCTTTTGGCACTTCTACTTGTATTAAGGATCCTTGGGTGGGTAGTGGGTCAAGTTATTACAGAATTTGAGGTCAAACATGTAGGAAGGAAGGCACAAGACAATTCACCTGATAGTGTGCACCCAAAGAGGAGGAGACCAGAGCAACTTTGAGTTGGAGACGCTTTGACCGTGTGCCACCAATGGAAGGAGGTGCTTTACAGTGAGTGTTCACTGTCCATAGTCTATTTAAGATGCCTATAACATTCTTTTTTCATAATAGTTGTTAAATGATAAGCATGCAGCTTTGTTTCAGGTTATTTAAAATTCTTTCTGGGCTGGGCGCAGAGGCTCAAGTCTGTAATCCCAGTACTTTTGGGAGGCTAAGGTGAGAGGATTCCCTGAGCCCAGGGGTTTGAGACTAGCCTGGGCAACTTGCTGAGACCTCGTTTCTACAATAAATAAAAAAATTAGCTGGGCATGGTAGCGTGCACCTGTAGTTCCGGCTACTTGGAAGGCTGAGGTAGAAGGATCGCCTGAGCTCAGCAGGTCAATGCTGGGGTGGCCGAGAGCGTGCCACTGCACTCCAGCCTGGGCAACGGGGTGAGACTTTGACTCAAAAAAATAAAATAAAATTTTTTCTGATGGCTAATCCCAATTCTATGACTGTCATTTATTTATATATGCATGCTGTATGTGTTGTTTAATAGGTAGAACATATTTATTGATCAGAGGCTACCATGTATATTATATTAAATAGCCACAGGGAATAAATCCTGGATTCAGCTGGGGTTTGCTAAAAAAAGAAACTTAGATCAATATATTGGATCACTTCTTGAAAGGCTTCTGCTGCCTCTCAAAAGGCACTGTAACTCTGGAAACCTACTTCTGGGAATTAATCCTCCATAGATACTAAAAATACAGATAAAGATTTATGCTCCAAGATGTTCATTACATCATTATTTATAAGAGCAACAAATTGGAACCAACTTACTTATAAGTTAATGCTTCATCCTCACATCGGAATATCTTACAGTCATTAGTAATGTTTTCAAATAACAGTTAATGACATGATAACATGTTTACAATAAAATGAAAATCAGTTATAAAACTATATCACATATACACACACATAAACATACATGCATTATGATAAATTATAATTAAAATATACACAGAAAGTGACTAGAAAATATGCACAGAAAGTGATCATCTTTGAAATGGAAGATTATGGATGATTTTAAAATGCCTTCCAGTAATTTTTAATCATAAATAAAATAAACAAAAATGGAACCTAAAAATCCCAAATAATACTTTTTTTTGGAGGAAGTACAATGTAGTCAATAGAAAATTAAGGACTAGAAAATTCTGGATTAATTGACCTTCCATATGATCCAGCAATCCCACATCTGGGAATATACCTGGAGGAGCTTAAATCACTCTACAAAAAAGATACCTACACACGCATGTTTATTGCAGCACAATTTACAACAGCAAAAACATGAAACCAACTGTGCTGCCCATTAAAACTGGACTGGATAGAAAAATATGGTCTATATGCATGCTGGAATGTTACACAGCCATAAAGAAGGACAAATTATGGACTTTGCAGCAACTTGGATGAATTTAGAGTCTATAATACTAGACGATTTATCACAGAGACAAAGAACTGAGTACCATTTGTTCTCACTCATAAGCAGACCCTGAACATTTACCATATACTATAAGAAAGGGATTGGCAGTAGCCGGAAACTGCTGGGGTGGGGGTAGGAGCGTGAGCATATAACATTAGTAAGCGTACCTGATCTCAAACCAGGCAAAGTGAGGACCAAAGGGAGGCCCAAACTTTACCTGTATGATGACCACTTGTGGAACTAATCCTGAATTGAAGCCCACATCTTTAAAATAAAATAAAGAAAAAAAAAAGAGAAAATTCTGGATGGAATCCATTTGATCTCTTACTAGAAATGTGATCTTGGAAGCAAGTTAACCTCTTCGAACCTCTCTCTATAAAGAATCCAGCATAATGGACATCATTTACTCCAGTTCTCTTAGCCTTAAGTCTTCACCCCTCTGTGAATGTCTAACAGACTACGCTCTCTACAGGAACAGTCTAAAATGTGATCCCTACAAAGTGGCTTCTTGAACAAGATGAGAAATCCCCAGAATTCCAATTTTAACATAATTAAAACAATTGAAGAAGAGTGCTAAAATTATCAAATCAGGGACTATTGGTTCCAAAATCTTATTAGGCGCATTATACCCCCAAGATATCTGTCTTCCAGTAATTAAAAAAGACAATACTCAAACCTCTTAAGGGTAATGTTATGATCAGAATCATAAGCAATCTGTAAGGGTATGAATTGGCACAACCTTTCTGGAAAGCAATTTGGTAATGTGTATCAAGAGGCATGTTCAGAGTGTTTGTATTAGTAATTACAATTCTAGAAAGGAAATTATTAGTGCTGGGTCAAAAATATGTATTTAAGGATATACTGGAGCATATTCCATAGGTTGGAACAAAAGTTACTGTCCTATAGCAGGGACACAAATAAAAATTATTTAAAATCACATTTTTAAAATTTTAAATGAATAACGTATAGAATTCTAATTAAGAAAACAAAAAAAAGTATACTATTATATTCAGTATGATCACAATCCTCTTGTGTGTATGTGTGTGTGTGTATACACATATATATACAAAAAATGTACTAAAAAAGAAGATGGGGAAATAAGATTGAATGTTAATAGTTCATTATAGGAGACATAATTTTCTCTTTTATGTTCTTCTGTATTTTCCAAGTTTTCTACAATGCCATATATTACTTTTATTTTACAAAGTCTTAAAACTCATCTCTGATCTGAAATAATAAAAAGCTGAGGTAAATACACGACTTGACTGAGTTAGCATCACCCAAATGGATGGAACTATCCAAGGGTCTTGCTCTCTCTTGTCATTCCTTCTTTGCACTATTCCTTTCCTAATCTCTTTTTTCTTGCTCTGGTTTCTGTGTCTTTCATCTTAGTCAATGTACGCAGGATGGTGTTATTCTTGATATAATATACAAGTTTTAATGGTATGTTTTAGGATTTCCAAAGGAAAGCTGTATGATATCAAACCTCTAACCATAGTATGTGTCCTGGGAGAGTAGAAAGACCTGGGTTTGAGGCTTGGTTCAGTTTCTCCTTCTTGAAGAGGCCTGGCAATTCAAATTTTACAGATTTACAATAACAAATGCAGCTAAGGTAATGCATATGAAAATACCTATCAGAATGCCTGATTTTCAATACTTCTTTTTCTTTCCACTTTGCAAATTTAAATGGTAAAAAGTTAACCTGCACACAAAATAAAAATGCTCCGAAGATAGTATAACAAACTATAAGATAGTACACTAAAGTGAAACCTGTGACCAGATAATGGCCGCTGTCAAGGGAAACACTAACCTTACACTGCACTCTGTGCGAGGAGAAAAGAGTGTTATTCTTCACCAGAAAGATCATGAACTTTTTGTGGTTACACCAAAAGTTCAGGTTAGAATAGCTAAAAGCTTGATATACAAAAATTGCCAAAGATTTTATGAACGTCCCTCTGTGTGAATATGAGGTGTTGGTCACTGACCTGACTGAAGTATAAACATGATGATTAGTTAGACAAATATTTTTTAAAACAAAGAATCATAAAATTTAATATAAAAGGAGGATTTAAAACTTAGTAATAGCTTTAATTCTCACTGGATAAGGCACCAAAGCAACCTTGTCTCTCTCCCAGAACCACTACTGCCAGTTCTGTCCTTCCACACATAAATGTGTACATGCAACCCCTCCAATGTAGCTTTCTGTACGCACTTCTTAGCGCTCTCCTTGCTGACTTAACCTAGGTTCAAAGGTTGGTCTGTGAGTGCATTTAGAGCTATCTCTTTATTTTTAAAGGGTTCCTAATATATAACACTCATATTGGTGGGTGTTCAGGTTATGACCAATCTCTTGTGATAACCAACATGGCAATCAATACATTATATAGAATTTTGTTCATATGTTCAACTATACGCATGGCCTACATTTAAAGCTTATATATATATACTTAAATATGTATAAAATTTAACTGTAAACATTTTCTATTTATATTTTATAAAATTTATTATACACATTTAAATTATATATGTACATATAAAAAACTAAATTGTCCCCAGAAGAGGTTGAGCCAGTTTGCAATCTTCTACTAGCATAGGAGAGTGCCTGTTTTCCACACATTCACCAATATTATGTTAAGGCACATTTGATCTTTGCTAGTAAAATAGGTAAAATATTATTTCGGTTTAAATTTGTATTGTGTTTCCACTACATGAACGAGATGTCTTTCAAATGTTTTCCTTTTCTCTCTGTTTATTTCCTTTTCTTATCTTTCTATTAGATTGTTGGTCTTCAGCTTACTAACTTTTAAATACTATATATTAGATACTTTAACCCTTTGTCACATGCCGCAGATATTTTTATCTTCTGGCTTTGTTTATGGTGTTTTTGCTCATGCGTACATTTAGGATACTTGTGTAGAGTTGTCTTTCCTTTCATGGATGCTACTTACCTGTATTACGTAGAAAGGCCTCCTTCACATCACTGTTAGAAAAAATTGGCCCTACATTTTCTTGTGGTATTTTATGGTTTAACTTTTTACGTTATATTTTTTGTCCAGCTGAAATTTTCTTTGATGTAAGCATTTTTATTTTTTCTAGGCTGTCCAAGTACACTTTTAATTGACTGTTCCCATTCTCTCCCCAATATGAAATGCCACTACTATCACAGACTAAAAATATGGTATGGATTTGGGTTTCTTTCATAATCCCCTGATTCAGATGAATATCAAAAATGAAAATATAATGGGATAGCAGCAGTGCTGATGGAGAAATCAACATCAACGTGGAGATGGAGCAAAGTAGAATAAGTGACATGAGACATTCACTCTACCAGTAGGTGAGAAGGAGAAGGGATGTCCTGGGAGTTCTTCTGTATCCTGCCTATGATGTTGGTTACAAGAATCTACTATGTTATAAAACTCATAGAACTGTACACCAAAGAGGGACTTTTATTGAATGCAAATTTTAAAATTAAAAAAGAATAATGGAATAGTTCAGGCATCAGTAATGTGTTGTGAAAGGAAGCCACTAACTCATTTTTCATCATTCTTATAATCCACTGCTTCTCTGAAAGAGGAAACACAGTCCTTATGCCTTTTCTCAAATCTTCTGCTCTCTTCCTTTCCCTGCTAGTAGGATACACTTTCTGGAACGGAAACCAATTCATACTGAAGTATAAATAACTACTAACATCTTCCTTTTTATTTCTCCCACAGGGTATTCACAGAAAAACAAACAAACAAACAACAACAACAAAACCAGAAGCTCTGGGCTAGAGCAAAGATACTCATGCTATTGCCAAGCCTATGAACTCCAGGTTCAAGGTGGCTGGGTGTGAATCACGACTACCACATCTGGCTGAGTGATCTTGAGAAAGCTATCTTATCTCTCCATGTCTTGTCTTTCTCAATTAGGCTAACAAGAGAATTTATTTCATAGGATTATTGTGAGGATGAAATGACATAATTTATACAAAAAAATTTTTTAAGGTCCTGACACAGTAGTAAAAGTTAAATACTTTGTTGTTCATTTCAGACAGGAACTGGCAGTGGAAGCTCCCCTAGGGAACAAGAAATCTGGTCACACTGTTTTGTAATGTGTTCAGTTACAGTTCAAGGTAGCAAAAAAAGCATGGGAAGACCTGGGTTTGAATCCTACAAAACTACTCTGGTAGTATAATCTTAGGGAAAGTAACCTCAGTTTCCTTGTCTCTAACATCGTGACCTCACAGGAGACTTGAGAAGATGGAATGAGATAATGTATACATATGAAGAGCTTCGCTAACCAAAACGCATTCACCACAGGTTAGCTGTTACACTGGAAGCTTGCCACCATGGTCACAAGATTATCGTTATGTTCTTGGTTAACAAATTCATATCCATTCATATAATGGATATATACAAGATTCATCAAATATATAAAAATAAATAATAAGGGTAATTTATTACATGTTTCTATTTTAATAGAATCCTAGTTTTAAAAAATCCAAAGTTCATAGCAAAGAAGGCACGGAGAAAAATGTTTATGGATGTTTTATGCCTTTTTAAATTGAGTTTTTGTGTTATTAATTAGTTGAAAAGAGGAAAATTGCATGTTTTATCTTCTATCATAATTCAAAAGTACTTTTTTCTTTCCATTATATTTCAAGGCTATGATGCTAGTCTTTTTTTTTTTTTTTTTTCTGGAAAAATACATTTTTATAGTATGATCTTGGTCCTAACCTACTCTGTAAAAAGTGGATCTTATAGTACAATTAACAAAAAGAATAGTGTACTGTGAATTACCATAGCACGAATAGACATAATGAAAGATTTCTCCTATGCTTGAGCTGTTATTCTCAGGACTCTTAGCTCTATTCAGGCATGGTATTATATGTTCAAAAAGGAGCTCCTTCTCAGTTAACGAGATAATGCACACAGAGAAACTCAGTAACCTGCAAAGAGCTGCAACAGGCAGGTTGCTATCATGATTAGTCTCCAAAGTAAGAAGTCTAACAGGTACCTCAATCAGAACTTGCCCAAATCAAACTTCTGGTCCCCACCCAGAACCCGGAGTGGCTCCTCCTGCCATCTCCCCATCTCAGCTGATGGCAATTCCCTCCTTCCAGAGGCTCAAGTCAAAAGCCTGGGAATCAGCATTGATACCTCCCCTTTTTTCTCAGCCCACATCTAATATGTCAGCAAATCTTGTCAGCACTACCTTTCACATGCACCTGTAACCCACCTGCTTCTCAGCACCTCTGTGGTCCTCACATTGGTGCAGGTCATTAGCAGCTCTTGCTGGGTACTTGCAATAGTATCCCTCCCTGCCCCTGCCTGTTTTTCACTTTATCTATTGTACTTACTGGGCCCTGACTCACCAACGTACTCATAGTCTGATCATTGTTGATTCCCTCCCACTAGAATGCCAGCTCCACCTGGGCAGGGGACAGTGTCTGCTTTGTTCCCTTTCGTGTTCCTTGTACCTAGTGGCTGGCAGGTAGAAGACACTCATTTAATTCTTTGGAAGAAACAGCTTCTTAGCTCCCTGCTTTACTTCTTTAATGCTTTAATTCTCGCCCCTGGCAATCGATTTTCAATGAATGTTGCTTCTGTTAAAATCTAGGTGATATTACTCCTCTGCTCCCCCTCTCACGAGAGGAAATGCCAAAGTCCTCACAATGGCCTATGGGAATCCATGAGACTTACCCCCCCCCAAACATATCCTCATAGCCTCTCTGACCTTGTCTCCTGCTTCTGTCCCCTCACTGTTCTCGCCACACTGGCCGTTCCTTCTGCATGGAAACCCCACCTCGTACAGTGTGCTGGCTCAGCCTCTCACCTCTGCCAGGACTTTGCTCAAATTGCCCTTCTCTGAGCACCCTGCTTAGAGCCATGGTCCACCTCTCCAGGGTTCGCTTCCTTATGTAGCACTGAGGCACCACTGTCTTCACATCCTGCCTTCCTTTCATTCTCACTATTTTGTCCATTATCTTTCTTTTCTCTCAAGAATAAAAGCTCAGCCGGGCGCAGTGGCTCAAGCCTGTAATCCTAGCACTTTGGGAGGCTGAGGCGAGAGGACTGCCTGAGCCCAGGGGTTCGAGATCAGCTTGGGCAACATGGTGAGATCCCCCGTCTCTACAATAAATTTAAAAATTAGCCAGGCATGGTAGCACATGCCTATAGTTCCAGCTACTTGGAAGGCTGACGTGGAAGGAATGCCTGAGCTCAGCGGGTAGATGCTGGGGTGGCCGTGAGAGTGCCATTGCTCTCCAGCCTGGGTGACAGAGCGAGACTCTGACTCAAAAAAAAAAAAGAAAAGAATAAAAGCTCCATAAGACCAAGGAATCTTATCTCTTTTATTCCCTGTTGAACTGTAGCATCTAGAAGAGTGCTTGGCACATAGTTGAAGCTCAATAAATGTTGACTGAATAAATGAAAGAAGTGGTATTCTTTTAATCCATGGAAATGGAGCATATCGGCTGTGAATTGCTCTTACGGGTTATGCCTTCCATTAGTCACGGCGTCCTAAAGAGATCTGGCATGGTGTATCAATCTTTCTCCAAACAAATCAACAGTATACAAGTTATCCTTGAGAGAGAGCAGAACTGTTATCCCCACCCCCACTTCCCTGTTTTCTAGGGCACTGGTAAGATTTTTCCCATTAAAATGTATTTATTTCATAGGCAAATTCCGTTCCCCCCCACCCCCAGATCTGCCTTCCCTGTTTTTCTGGCCATAGCTGCAAAGTTTAGTATTAATGCCAGAGGCAACCGATTAGTTAAAAAATACATTCTCTGCTCTAGGCTGGCATCCATTTGTATTTCATTATAAGAGGATATTAAAAATGATGCCTTGGACTTTTAACTGTCTACAGCACAGTACATCTGTCACCCTTGTTTGTTCTGACAATCTGACTGGGAGAGTGGGTAGAGCAGTTAGTGTTATTCCCACTAACAAATAAGGAAGTTGAGGCCAGAAAAGTAGAAAATATAGAAGGCCCTTGGCATGATATCCTATTCTTAATTTAAAAATCTTATTTTATTGCAAGTCATCTCAAACTCCTATATCGAAAAAGCTGTCCTAGGTTTACAATTCGCATTTTGGAAAAAAGTCTCAATTTTAGACACATTGTTGGGATGTTGAGTATCTGAACTTAATACCCTGTCATGATGTTTCTTCTTGCTAAAGTTGAGCTCTAACACACAACACAGATAAACAGGAACTAGCTGGGCATGGTGGCTCACACCTGTAAACCCAGCACTTTGGGAGGCCCAGGAGGGAGGAGTTCCTGAGCCCAGGAGTTTGAACCAGACTGAGTAACATGGCAAGACCTCATCGCTACAATAAATCAAAAAATTAGCCCAGGCATGGCGGCGTGTGCCTGTGGTTCCAGCAGCTTGCAAGGCTGAGGCGGAAGGATCCCCTGAGCCCAGCAGGTCAAGGCTGCGGTGGCCGTGAGTGTGCCACTGCACTCCAGCCTGGGCAACAGTATGAGACTTGACTCAAAAAAAAGATAAACAGAATCCAACCGACCTGTGATTTTAATTTCTAAGAAAGTGCATGACTTATACGAAACTATAGTTTTGCCTTCGATTTTTATCTAGTAGAAATCCCATTTTAGACTCCCCAGTTGGTTTCTGAAGAAAAGTTCTACCTGCTCTTAAAATACCAGAATGTCATCTCGACTAAACAGCTCAGAAGTCTACCCCTCTAAAGAAATCCTGCCCTGCAGTCCCACGCTGGAAACAACTCCCTGCCACTTATGCTTGCTGCACCTGTGCATGCCTTCTTCCAGCGTGGTCCTGTGTAAACTGCCCATCGACCACCTGTGTCCCTCGGTAAATCCCTGTCTCTTGAGAGCAGGGATTCATCATCTCTGAATCTGATGCTGCCAACACAGGCTTGTCACACTATAGATGCTCGATAGATGCAGGTTCAATGAATGAAAGGAGGTAGTCATATCACAGGGGAATGTTAAGGGAGGGGGAGGCTATTTCACTCCTGATATTTATTCCCTTTTGTATACTCTTGGCTTCTCTTCACCGTTCACTTACTACTCTCTAGACTGTGGAGCTTCAAAGGGGAAGCTGGATGCGAGAGGCACGGCCCGTTCCTTGCCTCTCTTTGGGACGGGCACTGGTGGGACGCACACAGCCATCTCTACCCCATGCTGTCAGCTTCACACCAAGGGCAAACCTCACGCAGGAAGGCCTGCCATGGTCCAGTCCTGCCAGTGACCATGTAGCTATGTCCTGGTCACTGGGGTTTAGTTAGGAAGCATACTTGCCCACAGTTATAAAACTAAATTCTCTAACAGGAAAGGTGATAGTCTGCCTTCTATCTGGTATTTGATTGTATTTTATTTATCAATTGGTTTAGAAATCAGGGCATGGGAGATAACTTGGTTTTTGATGGGAGTCCTTAAATCTCTCCCCCGCGCAGACAAGTGGGCTTTGAGATTTTTAATTTGAAAGACTTCTCCTACACTATAAATTACAGCACTCACTGAGCCTATCACTGCCTTATTAATAAAGCAGAAAATGGTAAGTAATATAATGCCATGAAGCAATGCATTACCATGAATTCAGCATACTCTAGAAAAGCCCAGCAACAAAGGTATAATGATGTAAAACCTTCCTGTGCCATCAGCAGGTCATTTTGTTTTTATCTTCATTCCTAGAATTCCATGATTCAAAAAGTATTGGATTATCTATATCAAATATTAGGACTTTCTCTCCTGCTAGTCTCTTTCCCCCCACAACTTTAAACACTGCTGTAACAGGCAGCCATAAGAGTTAGACCTGTCAGCACTCCCTCTGCCCTTCTTCCCACAGTGCTGATGAGATGCTTGAGACTGAGCACAAGAGGCTCATGGGTATCTTCTTATACAAGGCATTTTGTTCCCATCTATGGAGTGGAGTCCAGAACTATGAACCCAAAGGCATCAACTGAATTAGGGGTTGAGTAGCTTCTCCATGCACTGCAGACACAACCACCCAAGTCTGGAGCCTTCCACTAGGTAAGAGTTTTGGCAGATAAGAAAGTACTCCAGTGATCAGAGCTGATCTCACACAACCCTGCATGCAGGTATTATCACCCACATTTTAAAGATGAGGAAACTCATTCAAAGAGAAGCACAGCTACTAATTTGAAAGGTGGACATTTGAGTCCCCATCCCTTAGACACCAATAGCCAGGCATGGCTATTTCCATGCTTCCATCATGCCTTAGCTGAGTCTCATCCCCATTACTGAACACCTCATGATGAAGCATGAGACATCGATAATGGAGGTGAGGACATGCTTGCAGAGAATAGGTGGTACATTACTATACAGCAATGCCCTGTGTGGACAGGGAGAAGAGGAGTCAAAAAATAATATGTGGAAGCATGTACAGGGTACACTAAGCATGTGGCAGTCAACCTGTAAGCCAATGTCCTCAGTGAACCGAAGTCAGTAGAGTTTGAGGACAGTTACTGTTTCAAGATGTTACATAAACACACAACGAACAGGGCACTCCCATGAGCCTCTGCTTCTCAGATGCTTTTATTCTAAGCTGAGCTTCCAAGATCCACAGGCCAAGCCCAGCTTGTTTCCTGTGATGGACATTCAAGGTTTTCTCCTTTAGTGACAAGTGTTGAACTACCTCTTACCAAGTAGGTCTTCCCCAAATTACCCTAGGACCCTCAATCTTTTTGCTACACATGTAGAATTCATGCACAATGCCACTCACTTCTGCATGAATTATCAGAATGTATAAAACTAGATAGCCAAAGCTCACTCTCTGATACATGTCGATGTAGGACTATAGCCATTTTGGATTCAGTGTTCCCTGAACAATGAACATAGTATAAACAGGCCCTTTTCACTCCTGTATCTAATTATCATGTTGATTCCAATATGGAATGCAAGGAAGCTGAGAGGCCCAGAATCCCCATTCACTTTACTCATCTACATGACTACCCGATCCCAACACATATCTACAAAATACCCCTTCCCTTCAACTCCCATTAGTGTGGCTCAAGTTCTTGACCTTAACACTGCCTTTCTGGTCTGCTCTTCCATCTTTTCCTTGATAGATTCCTTGCCTCCGGTCTCATCTCTTTTGATGACCCCCTTGAAGGTTCTCCTCAGGGTTACTGCCACAGTTCCTCTCCTTTCCTACACGTTAATGCCTTTCTACAGCTTTAGTGAAGGTGC
This sequence comes from Carlito syrichta, assembly GCF_000164805.1. NCBI lineage: Eukaryota > Metazoa > Chordata > Mammalia > Primates > Tarsiidae > Carlito > Carlito syrichta. The sequence goes on from NW_007251765.1 coordinate 1,180,472, forward strand.
TCATCACACCATCCATTAAGGAACTCCAGCCATCACTCTTCTTCTCACTATTCCAGGCACTGATAAAAGTCACATTTCTATGTTCAAGCTGTTTCTATCCGCTTGTCATCTCTAAAACATCAGGAAATATCTGGAGAATTGTTCTCTCTGTAGTTTAAGCAATCATTCCCATCATCTAAAAAGGTTTTGAAATCCTATATTCTCTGATCAAATGTTCCCAGACCGTTCAGAGAAGAGTTAGGATTTCGTTTCTCTTTCCATCCAATTCCACCCTCTATCTCCCCCACTCCCATCCCCGCCAAGCCTCACCATGCAACTGCCAGGGCTACTAACTCTGATCTTTTCCCAGGTTCTCATTCTTGGCGAATGGTCAATGTACACACCTTTGAATTGATGCTTTGATCTAGACATTCTTTTTTCTAGTTGATGTATGAGGTAATTTTATATCTTGAGTGCATTTCTCTTGGACTGCAAGTTCCTGGAAGGCAGGCCTGTCCAGAAGAATGAGGAACTTTTTCTAACCAGAATTCATGCAAGTAGATGCTGTATGATGATTGTGGGGACAGTATTCAAAGCCACTCAAATAATATGCAGAACGTAATAGCTCCTATCTTGATTTCAGTCCTAGTTATGTAGTTCAACCATCTCATCCACCCAAACACCCAGTGGTTTCCACATCTGGTGTAACTGATATTATTGGAGTGGTGTTCACTTTGATTTTGGCCTCAGCCCTGCAAACTCATGCTATAGCCATTGCTGGGGATATCCTAGGGCCTGCACCATGAGGGACAAAGCCTAGGTGTGGATTCGGGCGCACACAGCTTTTCAAGTGATTGGAGCCTTGACTCGGCCATACTTACTTGGTGAGGTGGGGGAGGCTGCGCCTCCTTCTGTTGACGTGGTTGGAGGCTTTGTGTCTGGCACCGGCAGAGGCACAGGCCTGGCCATCGGTGGTGGCGGTGGCGGTGGCAACATTGGGGTGGGAAGAAATGGGTTGTGCACCTTGCCTTGGCTGCTCCCATTGGGCTGCGAGGGTGGGGGAAAAAACACATACAAGACAAAGAAGAAAGAGATATCGACCATTAGTTGCTTCTGAAAACAAAAGATTCATTAGGCACCTTTAATGTAAATGACTAAGTGTTCTAGCAGCTTGATTTCTTCCGTAAGTCCATATGGATAAAGCACTGTCGGGTTCTGTTCTTAAGACACTGCAAAAACATGCACTTAGGTACACATGCTCAATGCATCCGAAACATCTCTTGAACTCATTGTCTTTCTTCACATCTGGTTTCATAAAATGACCTGCCCATGAGCACGCTGGATTTGTCACCTGAGTAACTAACTTGTGCTCGGAATGTTTTGGTTCTGTTTTAACTTCCACCTTCATCATCAGTCTCATGATCACCAAAAGCTTGTTTAATATCTAAGCGTTTTATGGACTGTGGTATTATTTTACGATGTTTAGTTACACAGATAGAGTGAAGTTTCATAAATATGCATTTGAGATGAAAAATAAATTTTATTTTCACCCTTCAAAGTTGATATTATATAACATTTAATAGATGTGTTAAGTGAACATAAAAAAATTTCTTTCACATATTGTATAACATCAGGCACAGAAACTTAGAATTCAGCTGTCAGAACTCTGCTAGGAAAAAATATCACTTCTAATTTTGATTTAAATTATATAAGCATATGCCATAAGAGTCATATTTATTTTACTGCCTGATGTTAAAACAACCAAATAATGCTTCTTTAACAACAACAACAACAAAGTTTCTCTCTAAAGAGAGCAATAAAATCAATTTTATTCTGAAGTTTTTCAGAATAGTTTCATGAAGCGACCTGCCTCAAACCCTACAAAATTCTGATCAAAGTGCAAAACTGGACGTTTGGCAATTATATGAGTGATGTCAGGACTCCCCAAAACGTAAAAAATTTAGAAGTCAGCTGCTTGACGCTGGTGGTCAGCTGAGTTGTATCATTTTTTCCTGAGAGGTCTCCATTCAACCAACAGTAACGGCTCATAGGTAGGCTGGAGTCTCCAATCACAATTCGGTTGAGGAAGATCTTGTTGTCCCAGGCTTTTGCGTTCAAGCTTAATAATTGTGCAGAGTCAGCCTCACTCCCCCACTGACACTCACGTATAGATCTGGTATTCCTCCTCAAAGACTCCCTCGTCTGACAACCAGAATGCTGTACTTCCCTGCCAGCAGCCTTGCCTGTGTGTTATTTTTGAGTGGGCTGAGAGTCCATAAGTGAATGCTTTAGAATAAGCCCAGCAGATGAATATACAAGCAAAAAGAAAAGAGGCACCATATTGATTTGTTGTCTAGACAGAAATGTATCTGCTAACACATCACCAGACATTAGTCAAAGCTGCCTGTTCTGGCTCAGATATGCAGAATCAGGTATTTCTGCAAGGGAAGAAAATCAGTACCAGGACAGTGTGACACGCTATCCTAAATTAAGCAGTAATAATTATGGCGAATCTGTGCAGTTACTAGGAGAAAAGAAAAAGTAAATTTGGCTTGTGCTGGTCGTTATTTATTATAATTTTTTTTTGCCTTGGGATACAGCTATCCATTGTAAATATTTAGTGCTATATTTGAAATAAAATTTCTGATTTTTAAGAATCACTCTACATATGAATGTCATTTCAAATTGTGATCATTTAGTTTCAGAAAAATAAAAACATTCATTTGAAGATTTGAATACTGTTTAGCTTTATACCAAGATAAGTGAGAAGGATAACTACTTGCAGAAATAACAAACCATAATAAACTGTACTTCTAGCATCTTGAGTTCAAGTACTGGTCAACTTGATCTAAAGTGTTAGAAGACTGAATTTTTAAAAAAAAACTTATCAACTTAGTTGATCTGAAACATCTGTCCCCCTCATCTCCCTAACTCCCTCTACTACCCCAAATCATCATTTAAAATTAGTTGGTCTTTCTCTTTTGTTAACTGTATGAGCCCTAGGGTTAGAATGCATGAGGTGGAATTATCAGCCCACAGACTGTAGAAGGTTATGTGGTTCACCCTCGAGCTGATTTATATCCATCAACTTGACAGTTGCAAACTTAACACAAACACTGTTTTTAAACCCTGACCAATCACTCTTAGAGCAAGTTAACTTTCCCACAATCTAGAATAAATATGACATTTGCCTGCAGTCAGTCAGCACAATATTAGAGCACAATGTCACATGGTCATAAGGTCTCCCCCTTGTTATTGTTACATTCGTTGAACAGTTTTTTAAAAAATCAAAAAAAAGAGAGGTTTCCTTACATTGAGGAACCCCACCTGTCCAGCCTGCTGACCAGCATCAGGGCAGACAAGTTGGACAAACTCTTTCAGCGTCTCCTGAGGGTGATAGCGGATGGCTGGGTGTGAGAAGTAAGGCCCAGGCTGCTGGATAATGGGTGATGTCGGGAAATGAAGAGTCGATGGTGTTGCATGCGGACTTGCTGCAGGAAAAGAAAACATCAGGGTTACGAAGAGACAGGGTTCCGAAGAGAAAGACGTGCTTGGCCATAGGTGAACTTCCTTTTTTCTTTCTTTTCCTGGCCCAAGTCAAAGGACCTCTCACGTGACTGAATTTAACACTGGATAGGTCTGACAGATTTTCTTCCTTAAGGTTCTAAGACAAACATGGAGGTTAGATTAGGGTAGAGTTTCAAGCTGTCTTTCTATTTTCAGTGGACATGAGTTATACAGGCATTAATAATCCTTGGTGAAGCTGAAGATTATTCATTACCTTAAGAGCCTTTTTAATGAAGCAAGCAATAAAAAATGTATTTGGTAGATTAGACCTGATTTAACTGACATTACATATGACAAATTCTAGTTTGCACATATGGATTCCCTTTCATGCTGAGCTATCCGTAGACAATAATTCATTGTTAAAGCTCCTACACCCCTTTCAAGGAAATTTCTAGGGACTAATTCAGGATGAAATTTTTTTGAAGTATGTAGTAAATGATCACTTAATGAATCCACGCAATTTGGGTGCCTCAATTCACATGGAAGGTTTATGTCGCCTTAAGATGCCATTCCAAAGCCAAACTCAGAAATGCATAAATGTTAGAGCAGAGGAACCCACAGGGTACGCAGAGAGTGACCCCGACTAAAACGCTGGCCCTCTGCCCATAAAAACTGATAAAAGACTCAGACAACTACTACTCCCTTACATTTGAACCCTGATAAATTTCATTTGTACAAGAAGATTACATTAGATTAAAAGACTTATGTGAGGTGCTTAATAATTTTTCCAAGGGAACTTTTGCCCTTGAATTGGAAGGAGGATTGATAAAGCTGGCTGCAGAATAAGAGCAACACACAGAAAGGGTTGAGGAAACTCGGACCCAGACAAGCCAAGACAGCAGCTCTTGCTTCTCAAGGAGGGCTGCAGAGACCTCTCCCAAATTAAAGGAGATGAAAGTATCTATCTTCCCTTTGCTTTCTGCAGTTTAAGTCTTTTAACTCAAGGGGCCCCCACAGAGGGAAAACACAGGAATGGTCCAATTTTTAGAAAATAAGACTTTTCTAATACCAAGAATGACTTATAATACTGAAGAGAAACCTAGTAAGAAAGGCTACTCTTTCTACCACAATCCCACTGGCCTAAGGGCTGTAAAAAAGAACACTGCCTGCTTAGCTGTGCATGGGTTCTTCATCCCCTACTGGCATCTCCTTACAATTGGGGCAATTTCTGACTAATGACTGAAATGGCTGGTACTGTGTAGCTCAGAGTGGCATCCATAGATTTTACAGGATGGAATGGGGGGTTTGGAGTGGAAACAACAGTCCTGTCCATATCATGCAGATGACCTGATGGACCTTTCATTCATGCAACCTTTACTCTACCAATAAATCGTCATAGGCTCTTACAATGGGCTGGGGAAACAAAGGTGAACCAAAACAGCTGATGATTTGCCTTCAGTTGAGGACATCATAAGTATAATCTGTTCAAACCAGAATTTTTGTCACCTTCTTCTCACAAACTTACACTTCTCCTAGTCTTTTCCATCTTAGTAAATAGCTTTTTCATCCACTGTCATACCCCCAGGACTGTCTTTGCACTCAATAAATATTTGTTGAATGAACAAATAAATGAGTAGTACAGAAATTAATAAGGTAACCATACAAATAAATATAGAACACAACTTGCCAAAAACAAGACATGATTTCTCCACTTGGCAAAGAGCCAGAGAGCTTGAATAAGAATTGGAAAAACTTAAGACTTCATACAATGAGTGATAAATCTTGGAATCTATTATTGTGGCTGAGTTAAAACCCACAAGCTAAAAAGTTAAATGGCTCTGGTCATCTCTTACTCTGGAAATTAGGCAATTTGCTTCAAAGAACCAAAGGAGTTTTCAAATCTAATATGGTGCAGTCATCCTTGCTGGTAGCAAGACACTTTGACCCAGGACCCTGCCTTTGACTGAATAGCTTCTAGTTAAGGATGGGATGTGCTACTTTTCAAACTAGGCTGGGAATATTCTGAGACTAGCAAAAGGATAAACTCAACTTTTGTAGTATGTTAAACACAAAAGTTGCAACTCCATTGTCAAGAGCCCCTGGGATGCTGACCTTGATGATAAAGTTACCCTGATGGAGAGTGAAGAAGAATTGTTAGATTATGTAATCATGGTGGCCAGCAGAGAATGCTGCCCAAGGTAAATATCCACTGGTGCAAAGATCAGGCGGATAAAAGCTAAAGAAACGTGATAGAAGAAATAATTCGATAGGACCATGGCATCTCCCCATTAAACATCCTTGCCCTTGCTTTTTTTTGTTGTTGTTAAACATGTAAAAGGAAATCATTAGCAACTTAAATTTAGACCTTAGTTTCTTTATTCTAGTTTACTAAAAACTGCACTCACCTTTTCCTTGTGGCACAGAGTTTGTTTTAACCCAAGCTTAAGAACATATGAAACTACACGGAATTGATTCTGCAATGACTGATTTATAGGCATCTATTAATTCTTAATTAATACCAGGAAATCATTTAGCCCGTAGTTTCAAATTAGACAACTGCCGAGTCTGCACTTTAAAGGGTCATCCTTCACAACCTCTGCTTTCTCGTGCTTAGGACTTTCTGGTCCAGTCATCAGTTCACTGAGGAAACAAATCATTCCAGATCTGGGCTTTAATTTCTTCAAACAGTAAATAGCTGTGCTACAGACATCACGAAGCTCTATTAATTATTAAATTTATGCGATTTCTCTGGATAACCTCCTATTCCTCTTCTACTGAAACCCACTGAAACTCAGAGTTAAGATTTTATCAATACCTGGCTTTGTTTTTCTTCTTTCCTCTATATTTATTGTTTTCTTTATCTTGGATTTAATGTTTTTAGTGTACCTAAGTTTTCTTTTGAGTTGTCTCAAATCATTTAGAAAAAGAGTCATTGGGGTTAAATCAGTCCAATAGCAAAATTCACTAAATATGCTTTAGATGGCTAGATCAGACCCTACAGAGGAGAAACTACCATTAGGAATCTGGCACGATGCTAATGGGTTGCACAAAAAATGGTATGAGTCCAAATTTTTGACGAAGAAAAACCTATCTTATGGGTATGTGTGTGAGTACTTGACACAATAAAAAATTATAGCACATTATGTAAATGCATATTTAGATCCTTTAAAATGTGCATTATTTACTTGAGAGTCAATAAAGGCTTTTCTCAAGTGGTTACAGTTTATTGCAGTGCATCCATCTGTATCCATGTTGATGTTAATACAATTTTGCGTATTAAAAGACACTACAAAATCAGCTGCTTCGGGCATCTAATACTCTTAGTACCCTAGGCCAGGAGCAGCAGACAGTGTCAGCAACACTTCACCCTGGATGGATCTCACCACTAGTTTAAACTTTAACGAGTGGCCAGACTTGTTTAAAACAACTGCTTGGGCTTTTCACAAAGAATACAAATAAGATGGGAAGGAAGGAATGTGATCAGCTTTCTTTGGCTGCAATGGCACTGCCTACACATTCTGAACAAAGTAGCCACAATTAAAGAAACAGGACCAGAATTTCACAAAGGGTGTAGAGCTCAGTTATTTAATACAAAAATGATCATATTACTGAGTTCTTTTAAAAAAAGAAAGCAGATCAGGCAGGTTGGTTTACTTGTTTGCTCACCTCTCCACCACCGTAGCACTACCTACTTCTTAAAAATACTCTCTTGGCTTTGATTTGAAGGAGAACAAGCTAAACATTCCAGCAGTTAAATATATATATTTTTAAACTTAAAAATGCTTCCTCCAGCCGGGCTTGGTGGCTCAGCCTGTAATCCCGCGCCTTTGGGAGGCTGAGGTGAGTGGATTGCCTGAGCCCGCAGGTTCGAGACCCGCCTGGGCAGTGAGACCTCATCTCTACAATAAATCAAAAAATCGGCCGGGCGTGGTAGCGCATGCCTGTAATTCCGGCTACTTGGAAGGCTGAGGCGGAAGGATCGCCGGAGCCCAGCAGGTCGAGGCTGCGGTGGCCGGAGTGGCTACTGCACTCCAGTCTGGGCGACAGAGTGAGACTCCAACTCAAAAAAAAAAAAAAAAAAAAAGCTTCCTCCTTTTAAAGCAGAATTGATTAAGACTGGGAAAGGAGAAGGTCATTGCTATATTATTGTGTATGTTGAGAGATTTTTCTATTAAGTGATTCTTGGTCTGAGTGCCCACTATAGGGAGGAGACCTCAGAGACATGTATCTCAGCAGAGTGCTCATAAGGGGAGCTAGGACTAGTTAGAACATCTAAGGGTAGGCCGTATAAAAGATGGAAGACCACACTGCCTGCAAATTCTGAAACTAGAACCTGGGTATCTGGGAGAAATGCGTATCAGGGAGGTATGGCCAGATAAGCTTAGCATCTCATGCTTTTATACTTTTATAAGTCTTAGGGAATAAAAAGAAATAGAAGAAAGTAATCTCTTCTTACCATTTCCAGTGACTTTTCTCAAGCTCAACCTCCAAGAATTCTAATAAACCCTCACATATTTTCCCTCAAACCAAATTTCATGGGTTGAACTATGTTCCTCTGTGTAACCCTGACATTGCCTTAATTGCTTTATTCCTTGACCATGAACCGTTGCAGATTCTCACAGATTGGATAGAGACTTGGATTCCTTTCACGTTAGCTTTTGCTTCCTGGCACCAGCCTTTAAATCCTAGTCTCTCTTCTATGAAAGGCTCCAAAGAAAAGCTGTCAAGAGAGCAACACAAACAATAAAAATCTAATCCTCCTGTGGGTGTAGTGTGCTCTTTTTTTTTTTTTTGAGTTGGAGTCTCACTCTGTCACCCAGGCTGGAGTGCAGTGGCACACTCCCGGCCACCCTAGCGTCGACCTACTGGGCTCCAGCGATCCTTCCGCCTCAGCCTTCCAAGTAGCTGGAACTACAGGCACGCGCTACCACGCCCGGCTGATTTTTTTTGATTTATTGTAGAGATGAGGTCTCGCCAAGTTGCCCAGGCTCGTCTCGAAGTCGTGGACTCAGGAAATCCACTCGCCTCAGCCTCCCAAAATGCTGGGATTATAGGCTGAGTCACCGAACCCGGCAGTAGTGTGCTCTTAAGATGATGTTATATGCAAGCTTCTTCCCCCACAAAAATGAATGATCACTCTTGAGCCCTGGCATTTGCAAAGCGTCGCCGTCTTGCCATTAATCAATACCAAATCATTGGCAACAGGTGAGATTCCAAACTGTTTTTCCCCATTAGATCGTCACAAGAAAAACCTATTCATCTATCTTCAGCAGTAAGATGTTCTTTAGACAAAAACAATCATTTCCATACAGTTAAGGGTGGCATTAAGAACTCCTGACTACTCAGATTTAGAAGATTTTTTTTTCTTAACAAGCAAGGCTTCAAAGGAGAAGAAAATAGAAGGAAAAAAAATTCCACTTATAAAAAAAAAACCTTCGATAAGGGTCAATGGAACTGGAATGGTTTGGGTTGTCAACTACTACTTATTTTGCTTCTTCAGAAATTCAAAACCACACTATATAACACCACTATAGTCTGCCTAAAGCTGGCAAATCTATCTTAATGGCCCATAGCTATAATTTATAAATCATGCATGAACCAGGCGTGCCTTTTATGAAAGTCGAGAAGTTTGGAGTTGTGGGATTTATTTTAACAGAGACACAAGAAAAGGGAATCGGCAGTGGTTTTCAAAGCTTTAGGAGGTGGAGCCTTTTGTAAACAACAAAGCTCAAGGAGAATTAAGGTTTTCCAAAACATTTAGCACATATCTTTAACATCACTGAGATACACGTGAAAGGACCTGAATATTTCAGTTGACAGAAATATATGACATTGTAGGATGGCCTGCAAAATGCCAGTGTTTTTAACATTACTGCTACCAGACAGAGTAACTTTATGTCACAGTAGGTTTTCAAAAACGTTTGACATATTCTATTCCATTTGAATAAAAGGGATCAAATTTCAATGTCTTTGGGAAAGAGACCCTGGCCCTCAAAAAAAAAAAAAAAAAAAAAAAAGGCAAGGTCGTTTAAAATTTTTATCTAGATCAATTTTAGCTACTTAAAGACCTCTGTTGCTCAAAGGCCCTGGCCAGACTGAGGTTCGCAAACATTTTACATAAAGATCACATACGAAATAGTTGAGAATTTGCAGGCAGTGTGATCTCTGTTGTACAACTACTCAACACTGCAGCTGTAGTGCAGAAGCAGAGACATAACATAGACACACAGGTGTGACTGTGTTCCAATAAAACTTTATTTTCAGAAACAGGCAGAGGACTGGATTTGACCAGGGAGCCAGTTTTCCTGTCCTTGGTGCAGACCCACATCATTCACACTCACTCTCCAAACATCTGCTAGGTTCTGTGAGCAGGCACCTGACAGGCACTGCTTTCCATCTCTTTTCTACCAAACCATGCTGTGGTTCCCATCCAGCCTTTCTGCTGAAGCCTCTTCTTTCTGAAGCTTTCCACGGCAATGTGATTGTCTTTGATGCCTCTCTTAACTCCACTGTAGACCTTTGACTGTACCTCTTCCCCATTATTTAACATGCCTGTGCTAGTGGACCATATCTGTGTACGTATCATTCTAAGTTAAACACAAATGTTAGAAAAGCAGTCGGTCATAATATAGAGACCATGGGCTTTGGAGTCAGGTAGATGTGTGTTTACATTCTAAGCGCTATCACTTACCAATGATGCTTCAAGTTTTTGAGCTTATCTATAATTCAGCTTTGTCATCTGTACAATGGGGCTAATGATACCTCATAGAGTTGTTGTGAATATTAAGTGAGGCAATGTATATAAGGTACATGGCATAGTTTCTGACCACACTGCTAAGTGATCAACAGATAGCTTAATTTATTGGTATTACAGTATCATTATAGGCAAGAATGTGGAGGGGCAATGAGCAAATCACAATTCGCTCCTGTGTGCTAGGACCTGTGCTGACTGTAGAATAGGGGAAAAAAGTGAGGGGTGGGGGGCGGTAAGGGGTATCTGCTGTCTGCCTGTCCCTTGGACAAATATGTACATAAATACTGATAAAATAATTTGTATTATCAGTATGGATATGACATGAGGGTCTTGAAAATAATTCAACAAATAAAAACTGCAAACCAAAGCAACAATGGCAGTAATCATGACCTTGATCTAATAGTCATAGATACTACAGACAGCTATGTAAAGATGTAGGGTCTTCAAAGACCTATAAAGATTCTTTGCTGACCAAATATACTTTGAATCGCTACCTCTGCTTAAATCTCAGACAGTGAGACTTGACCTAGAAGCTTAGAACCATGGGGCCATCTCCCTCTGGATGATATTTTTCACCTGGACCTTACCATGAGGACCCATTCTGAGTGTCCATACTAATCTCCTTCTTCACCATCTGGTCCTCTTCTCACCTAACCAGATTTTGAGCATGGCCCCCCTCATGGCCTTCTAAAACTTGGATACAATGGAAATCTTCATAATTTCCCTTGAAAGGCCTACTGTGTTAATTATTGGGATACTGCTTATCAGCAAGCTAATATATACTGACTACTAAAAACATTTTTCAGAAGATCTAGGGTGTTTTTTTGGAAAATTTTCCAATGAGATAAAGGGACCTGGGTTTTAGTTCCTGCCGCTACCTGGCGTATTATACCTGTGGACAACTTTCCTCTCTCTTGGGTCTCTCATCTTAAAATGAAGAATCTGAACTAAATAACATCTGAAGTCATCTAGCAGGCATATGGAATTCTAGTGGCCGTATGGAATTCAGTCTCTGGGGTTACATTTACAGATAACTCAGTACAATTGATCCATAATTTTTAAAAAGCAGCAAGTTAAAAGACTTCTGAGGATTCGAATTAATGGATATGGCTGCCTAGTACAAACTAGGCTCATTCATTCAACAAAAATACTGAAGATGTACTATGCGTCAAACAGTATGCCAGACTCTGGGTTATTCAGCATGCTTGGGGTTGTTTTTAGAATACATGAAGATATATGCAAGGTAGTCAGGCTCATACAATGCAGTGAGACATCAGATAACTGAACATCAAGAGGTGAACTGTCTTCCAGTGCCCCTGGGGATCCATGGCATGAACAGTCATTTTCCAGGGCCTGGTTTTCCTTTGAGCTCTGCAGCATGACCTGCAGGAACAAATCACCGCTAGCAAGGCAGAGCCCGTTGCTCAGTGCTCAGGACAGCTCTGCTGTCAGCTCCTGCAGTGGAGAAAGAGCAGTCCATCACCCTTTCTTCTGGAGCTCTAATATTTCTTTGGGGAACTCTGCTTCCCTCAGCCTTGGTCTGTGTGGCTAGGGTGGACTTGACCCTACAGCCTGGCTCCAGGTGGACTTGGAACCCAGGCAACACCAATGAGACATCCCAGTGTCTTTGAAGCATATGCATTGTTCTACAAGTAAGTGAATGACTCAAACCAGGACAATCAGTGTCGTAAGCATCCAGGGGAAGGCCCTTTGCTAGCGCTATTAGAAAAAAGATGCTCTTTCCCCCTTGGGATTATCAAATAGATGAGAATTAAGCCTGGAGATGCTCACACCATCTGTGCCACGATCTGAGGAGACTTAGCCTAAGAGTGAAGCTCACACAGAGGACAGCATAGCAGAGAGACAGAGGGGGAGGGGGGAGGGGGGAGAGAGGAGAGAGAGAGAGATTGATTGAGATCCCAGATGTTAAACACCTGGATCCATCTCTAGCTGAAGCCATATACCCCAGACTTTTCAGTTACATAAACTAATCCATTATTTTCTTCTGGGAAAGCAATTTGGTTGAATTTCTCTCACTCATAGGAATCTTTTGCTTGAAAGAGTCCACGTTAACATATCTCCTGTTCATTACCCGGTATGCAAAAATTAGACAACAATTTATTAATATACTCAGAAACTTGGGGATTCAGAAAGATCTAGAGATACCCTTCATGGGTGCCAAGGATTTTGAAATTCGTACTGCATGCCAACAGAAGGGACCCACACCACTTGGCTTAAGTAAGTTCAAATCCTCACAGATACTTCAAATACCCATGCTACATAGCATCCCTCACTCCTTAATTCCCTTTTCATTAATCTCATCACAGAAACAACCAATTGTTTAGTGTCTGATCTGCTGGACTGGAAGGGCAGGACTGACTTGCCTCGCTTGTTCACTAGGGCCTAGCACAGCGCTTGGTGGAGAAGTGCTCAATAAGTATCTGCCGAGTTGACTCTTACAAACAGTCTCTTGTGAACAACAAAGATGCTTATCCCTTTGGCAAGAGCCGTGACTTAATGAAGCCATGTCAGGGGGCAGCCTCCACCATGGCTGGCAGAGGGGCCACTTGCTCCACTGGGAAGGTTCCCTATTCTTCCAACAGCACAAGAGTTGAGATGGGTCACTGGGCTTCTTGCTTTCCTGAGACCACATCTCCTCTTTTGGGCACATGTGACTCCTCCCTAAGGGGAAGAACACATTCTTCCTTTCCGACCAACAAGAGCAGGGAGAGAGAGAGGACGGGGCATGGGAGAGAGGAATGAAGGAAGGAAGAATCATCTCAAGAGAACCACACACAGAGAAGTAAAGGGCGATATGGGGGGCAGCGGGAGTTGGAGGGACAATGAACATTTATTGAATACTCACTGCATACCAAGCCCTCCACTCATGTCATCCGCTTCCCTGCCCATGAAGGCTTTCCAGCATTGGGCAAGTGAGTAAACAAAGGCCAGCTGAAGACGAGTGACCTGGACAAGCTGACACAGACCCCGGTGGCCAGCCTGAATGCGAATTCTGTGCTGGCTGACTCTGGAGCCCAAGCTCCTTTCACCGCACTCTGCTGCTCCCATCTGAGTTATTTTTCAGAGGTCAAGTGGTTTATTTGTTCTCAGAATGTTCTGCTCTTAGTCCCCTCATGACTGTAATCGGACTTGGCCACTCTGATGATCCTCGTGTGTGTTTTGCACATGAGGAGGAGGAATTGGGGGAAACAGGCAGCCGCCATTTAACATGAAGAAGTGGCCAATGTGAATTTACTGTGAAAATATGAAGTTGAAGAACCAATCCACACATGTGGGCGATGAAGTCTGTGAGTTTCAGCAACACAAAGGACGCAGCCCGGAATGGGCGAGTCTGCAAACCTGCAGCCACATCAACAGGGCCGCACATTCCAAGTATCAGCACGCAACCCCCCTTCCTACATGGATGATAAGCTGATACTACATAAACATTGTTAAAGCTACAGCTCCATGCTGCAGTAATTCACTTAACTTTAACATGATTTATGATTCTGTCAATAGGGGAGGTTGAAAATCCTGCACTGAAGCTTCCATGTGAGCTTCCCATTTCAAACAGTAATTCTGTGTGTGTATGCACGTGTGTGTAACAGAAGAAACCATTCCACATAAAGAGGAGACACAACTTCAACCTTGAATTTTTTACTCTGTGCTGAAAAAGGGAAAATAATGAGTCGAAACACGGAATCAACATTAGATTAAGCTAAACCAGAAAGAAAGGCGTGCTGATTATGCGAGCTATAGCCCATGTGTATGCTATCCGGATTACTAAGAAATATTGCTTAGAACCACTGGCTTTACCATGTGTGCATGTGTAGGTACATGGCGGGGGGAGGGTATGTACACCAGGAGGGCACAAGGGACTGTGTGTGTGTGTGTGTGTGTGTGTGTGTGTGTGTGTGTGTGTGAGAGAGAGACAGAGAGACAGAGAGAGAGAGAGAAGGCATTCCAAGGGAAAGCAGCTTTCTCCGTAGTTGGAGATGAGTTTAAATCCAGGTCCACTGGGTTTATCACCCTATTCTCTTCAGCACTCACCCTGGGGGCCTTAGGCCTCTTGAAGAGATTAAGGAGCCAAGTGGTCTCACTACTCTAACCTGTCCTCCCTGGGACAACATATTAACATGATTCCACTATGGAAGAGCTCTCTTTAGAAGTTTGCTGCGGGGATGACAAATTAACCCAGCAGGGTGTCCCTCACATCTATCACAGTGCAAATTATTAGTGTAATAGAGCTTTTAGTTATGCATTTATCTAGTAATTATTGAATGTTACACAAAACCAAGCTGAGCAGCCATGGCCCTTTATGAGGCGGGCTCGGTGGGTGGCCTTACAGTTAATTTAGGATAGTTTTCCATGAGGCAGCTCACTTGCAGACAAATGAGCCCAACCGCCTTCTCCTTTAAATATTTTCCATGTCACAGTGAAACTCTTTACAATACAATAAAGGTACAGTTTTAATTACACGCTTCCTGACTTTTGTTTAGTTGTAGTTTTAAGACATTTGCTGGCACTCTTTTTTCCTTTGGCTGGGCAGTAATAGCTGGTTGTAAGTATCTGGCTAATGAATTTAATAATTTCCTGAACTAGGACTTAAAGGGCCTTTGCCGCAAAGCTGTTTTCCTCTTTACTGTCCAGCTACTTCCAACCCCACTGACGAGTCACATCAGGCTGGGCCTGGCCTGCGAGCTAGCCCTGCCCGACGCACGAAGCCCTCTCTTCTGGGTTCCAAGCTCCTCGGAGGTGGCACTTGTGAGGCATATGATGCCTGCATTTGAAAACCAGTTCTGGCAAGTCTTCTCGGAGAAAGACAACGTGATGTTTCCTCAAGTGACACACTCCGATAATAAATAAACACCTTGTATCTGTTGGCAGATTATTTCAGCGCCTTGTTAGCAACAGGTACTTAATTGCGCCTCATTTTCCTGAGATGATTCAATTGCACTAAACCAGGAGAGACAAATTAGATTCAGTGGAGCACTAGCATGTTCTACAACTAAGTTAAAGCTTTCCTGAAAGGCAAAGAAGTCTGTGGATATGCTGGGAGAAAGCTGAACAAACCTAGCACGCAGGGGGCCTATGCCAAGGGAGGGTGTGCCCTGGTTCAGGTCGTGGTGAAGCACTAGTTGACATTCCCTTGGGAGGACCCTCAGTTTGGACAGAAAAGTGTATAATACCACAGCGAGTATTCTATCAATAGGGGATCAAGTGATTTTCAGCTCATGTCTCTTAATGCCTATAAAGGTAGAAGCTCTTAGTTAAAACCAGACAAATATATATTAGGCACTTACACATACATGCATCTTTCTACATGCTGCCAAATATATGCACTTGATTTTTTTGTTTTTTTTTGAGTTGGAGTCTCATTCCGTCACCCAGGCTGGAGTGCAGTGGCATGCTCACGGCCACCCCAGTGCTGACCTTCGGGGCTCCGGTGATTCTTCTGCCTCAGCCTTCCAAGGAGCCAGAACTACAGGTGTGTGCCACCACACCCGGCTAATTTTTGATTTATTGTAGAGACAAGGTTTTGCCTCTGGACTCAAACCTGTGGGCTCAGGCAATCCACTCGCCTCGGCCTCCCGATGTGCTGGTATGACAGGCTGAGCCACTGAGCCCGGCTTGAATATTATATTATTATGACACAATGGAGATGCAAAGAACTTCGTCGTATTCCCAACCTTTCTACGCTCAGCTAAACCCATGCACTCGCTCATTTATTCAGCTAATACTTATTGAGGGCCTTCCTTATGCCAGGCACAAGGCGGAGGAATTTAGGGATGAGTAAGAGATGTGGTCTTGCCCTAATGGGCCCTACTGTAGTAATAACTGCTGACTTCATATTTTACCTCTCTCCCCCGCTTCTCTGTTACTGTCTACACATACTGTGAATCCACACTCCTCCAACCTTTCCTGGTGACCTCAACTTCCTGGAAGGTGATCTTAATTCTCATAATTCTCCACAGTATGTTTTTCTTGGCCAAACAGGGAGATACTGTTCATTTCAAACCCTCAGATGCTTCATCATTAAGAGCAAGATCCCTGTTTGGGCCAGGAGGATCACGGACTTAAGAGAGGTTTATAGAGCATATAAACTTCTGACTACCTCTCCAAACAGAAACTAGAAAGATTCTTTGAAAGCTGCACAATAAATCTTGGGTTTATATGGCTGTTGTTTTAGTGTATCTTATGCATATTTTCAAAATCAGGGCAATCTGACTTCGAAACTCCCTTCGTTTTTTTTTTTTTTAAACTCATTACAAAAAAGGGGGTTTAACCATCCATTCACATTTTGGATGTCTTAACTCCTCAGTACTTAGCTATCCAAGAGTGTGATGTGTTTGCTGTAGCTCTGTTTTGCTTGCTTAGAATGAGGAAGTAAACTGAGAGCAGGGTTGAATCTGATGCTTGCTTGGACTCGTGCAATGCCAAATGCCACTGTGTTATCCATCGGGATGCCCTTCCCCTTGTCTCTCATAGCACCCTGTGCTGCTCCTGGCACAGGCACACAGCTGCTGGATTCCTTGGCCCTCAGCCCCAGGAGGCAAGAGCTGTAAGGACAGAATCCATGCTTGTCTTGCTCACCCTATTCAGTAAACTTATAGAGCACCTTGGATGTTGTAAGTGCTTGACAAATATTTGTAGAAAAAATGAATGAGTCCCCAGATGGTCATGGGAGTCTACAAGCTAATTTCAATATTGAAAAACGTCAAACTGACCTCTGAAAGTGTTTTTAAAGTGACTGGCACCTAACAGAAACCCTGTGTTTACCAGTAGCAAGGATTCATGGGCTAATAAAAGGAGGCAAAGAGATTTGTTTACAGCTGCTATTAAAGAAAACTCAGTGTGATAACACAGGTTATGTCATGATTATCAAGAGATCTAAATGGCTATGTTGTGTCTTTGACTAATAAAAACATGTGAAAACATAGTAATTGTTTAAATAAATGCAGTTTATGTCTGCCAGTAGGAGAGAAAAAGGTAGAAACTACTGATAGGGTAGAAAAGGCACTGAACTGGGGACTTGATTTCTGGTCTTGGCTCTGGTCAGCTCAGATTTCTCGTAAGTAAATATAATGTGGAATACATTGCTAATGCTAGCCAGCATATTTCTCCCCTATTTACCTATTTACAACATCTTAACTTTATGCAGAGTGGCAGTATACTCAGCTAAAAATTTAGTTTCCAGCTTCCCTTGCAGCTAGAGGTGATCATGTGACCTAGTTCTGACCATGCTGCACAGAAGACTATAAAAGGTGATAGGAGGTACTGGCAGATACTTTTTGTCCTCACCCTTTCCCTTCTGTCACCGCATGCTGATAAAAACAACCCACTGGAAAATGGTTAGGAGAAGAAATCTCAATCCTTTGTGGAACCGTGGTAATGCCATAACATGACAGCCTTGAAACACATCCTTGTTTTTGTTTTGTGTGTGTGCGTGTGCGCGCGCGCATGTGTGTGTGTGTGTGTGTGTGTGTGTGTGTGTGTGTGTGTGTGTATGTGTGTGTGTGTGTGTTTTGAGTTGGGGTCTCACTCTGCTGTTCAGGCTTGAGTGCAGTGGCATGATCACAGCTTACGACAGCCTTGAATGCCTAGACACAGGCAAGCCTTCTACCTCAACCTCCTGAGTAGCTGGGAATACAGGCACATGCTACCACACCCAGCTAATTTTTAAAAATTTTTTTGTAGGGACAAGGTCTTGCTATGTCACCTAGGCTGGTCTCGAACTCCTGGGCTCATGCAATCCTCCTGTCTTGGCCTCCCAAAGTGCTGGCATCACAGGAGTGAACCACCACTATCAGTTACATTTGTGTTTTTATATGAGAAAAATATAACTCCTAATTTCCTTAAGTTGCTGTTCAGTCAGATTTTCTGTTACTTTCAGCCAAACATTCTTTACCAATACAGGGAGCACACTGGACCAAAAGATTCCCAGACCATAATTCTTTCAGTTACTTTCAACAGGCTCCCCCATTTCTAAAGCACCAAGTTACTTTACTCAGTGCAGAGTATCTAAATAAGTATCATTCATTATCTTTCTTGTTTTGGAAAATAGCAAAGACTTTAGGCAGAGAAATAAGTTTCAAGAAGACTTAAAATTTCAAGAAAGTTCAAAATATCACTGATGATTACTCCAGACAATTCTCAAAAGAAGTTAGGCCCTTTAAGGTCATCAGACAAACTTACAAGTCTTGAAAAGGCAAAGGAAAGAATAAAGATTTTTTTCCCATTTATCTTGAAGAAGATATACTGTCATAATGAAATACTTCATTATGGTTATAATTTTTTTCTATTTTAAGTGACAGTGTCTTACTCTGTTGCCCAGGCTGGAGTGCAGTAGTGCGATCACAGCTCACTGAAACCTGTAACTTCTGGGTACAAGTGATATTTTGTTTACAATCTTAAGTAGTGGTAGAACAAAGTCTTTGCAAACCCAATCTCTCAGCTTAAAGTGAACAATAATTATAATAATGTACAATGATGTACAAACACCTGTACTGAAATTTAATAAGTCCCACCCGCAGGAGATTCCAAAATAGTTTAACCTCTTTATCTAATTCTAACCATACAGAGAAACAGGTGGCAAAGTATTATCCCCATGGTTCAGATGGCCAAACTGAGGCCATAGGTTAAGTGATTTATCAAAGCCACAAAGAAAGCCCATATCAGAGAGGGGATTAGTTTTAAGAAACCGCATGCCTTTACCTTCACAATGTAAACAAGGAAGTGGTTAGAACAGAATAAACTAAGAAAAACCAGAGCTTTTAATAGCAAGGCTTTACTTAGATAATCTTGCACAAGTTTTCTTTGGATGAAAGGCCATGGTTTTTTGACATTCCTTATAAAGAAGTACTACATTCCCCACCTTTGAAATTCCTTAAATAGAAGCGCTACATGGGAAGAGGGAGAGAGGAGGGACAAGGGGCACACAACCAACCCTGGGTACCATGTGCACTACCAAAGGGAGAGAGGGTTTGCTAGAAGCCCAAACCTCACCTGTATGCAATTTCCTTATGTAGAAAATCCTCACGTGCACCCCATAACTCTAAAATAAAAACAAAGTGCAAACAAAGAAAGCAAGAAATAAAACAGAAATCTCCCCCCCTCACAAAAGTACTGCATAAACTAATACACATTTATCACCCTGGGCTCTTCCAAAGCCATGGCAACCCATCAGAATCAGGGAGGAGGGGATGAACGGCTTTTGTGTGCATTTACATGCAGTTTGACTGCTTTGTATCCATCTAATCAATATTTGACCATAAAACCCGCTGTGTGAAGTACAACGAAGATAGCAAAATGTATAAGTTAGAGATCCTCCCTTTTGGAGGGTTCCCCTCCAGGAGGGCGTTGAGGCATGTACGTTAACTAACAAAGCCAGCAAAGTTGGTAGAGTCAACGTGCGGACACCAAAAGCTGCAGGTGTTTAAGGAGTGTGAGATGATGGCAAGCTGAGTGGTGCCAAGAAGGTTCACGTCCAAAGTCGCACCTGAGCTCGTCTTGGGCAGAATGTTGATAGCCAAAGACCGTAGGGACAGCATGAGGCTTTCAAAGCTTGGATGAAAATGGATTAGTTAATGGTTTTCACCATCTGCGTACACACTATATTTCTAGGCACTGTGTGAATGACTACAATGCATGATTTTATTTGTTCCTTACATAACACAACTCTTTTGGGGTAGAGTTTGTGATCTCCAGCTCAGAGATGAGAAGCCTATAGTTCAGAAAGGAAGGCAATGTGCCCCATGTTGGACAGAGGACTCAAACACCAGCCGATCTGACCCCCTAAGCTTAACCACTGCTATAGACTAAATGTTTGTGTACCCCCCACAATCCATATCTTGAAATCCTAACCCATAATGTGATGGCAATAAGTAGAGGGGCCTTTGGAAGGTGACTGGGTCATAAGAGTATAGCCCTCATGAATACGGCTAGTGGCTTTATGAAAGAGACCCCAGAGAGCTCCCTTTCCCCTTCTGCCATGGGCAGACATAGCAAGAAGATGCCATCTATGAACCAGGAGATGGGTCCTCACCAGACAATGAATCTGCCAGTGTCTGGATCTCAGACTTCCAGACTTCAGAACTGTGAGCAATACATTTCTATTGTTTATAAGTCAATTTCTGTTGCTTATTACAGTCTACAATAGTCTGTTCTAGCAGTCCAAAGAGACAAAGATAACCACTTAGGCTATGCTGCCTTCCTTCAAGCCCTCTTTTTTCTGCCTTTGCTTTGCAATCTTTAGAGAGAGGTTTTCTTTGTAAAAGGTGGCCACTAAATTTCCAAATATAGCTTATGGTTGCGGTAAAAAATAAGGCTCTTGTTTTTTTAGTGAAGTGACCTTGCTTTGCTGGAGCTCTGTTAAAATATCACCTCTGTCCTGAGTATCGAGACGTGTTATACAGTTATGGCTTCCTAACTGGTGCTAGCAGTTGAGGCCTTTTTCACAAGAAATGCAAAGGAGGGCAGCCGAAGCCCTGCAACCCGCGGTTAACTGGAAGGGAACACACCATGTCACCTTGAACGAGACAGCAATAAACGGCCTTCCCCGAGCCCACGCACTGGGGATTGATAAAGCACATACTTTCTCTTCTTTAAGGTGCTTTTAAAGTTTGATTTTCTGGATTCTCTACTGATTTCCCATTTCAGGTTGTGGCAACTCTACACGATAGAAGGAGCATTTGAGGTTGAATTTTCCTCTGGGGAACCTGCCACGTTTATCCCGCACTGGCTCCCTTGGTTACACTTTTCCTCCTCATTTGGCCTATTCTTCCTAAAACTCCAAGTCTTTGTCCCGAATGTGATATTATTCCAAGCATTAGCATTCTAACCAGCTCAGAGAAGAATGAAAGGGCATACAGTACAAGTAGCAAATACTTCTTAAATAATGAGAGGCTGAAGTCCAACCTCTTAAAAATATCTTAGCCAAAAAAAATCTTATGTTAGCCTATCTCAACTCTATGATCTTACCACAAAGATGCCATGAGGAGCTTCGTCTCAACTACTCCAGTGCCCTTCACCAGACCACTAGGAGGGGTGGAGTGCAATGAGAATGGGTACCTGAGAAGACTTTCCAGAAAGGAGAACCGAGGATGCTGGAAACCATCTTGAATTCTGGTGAAAACAAAGAATCTTTGGTATTCCATGATTCTTACACTAGTCATCTTTTCCTTTTCCTCATATATAATTTTATGAAATATGAATATGAACAGGAAATCAAAACTCATTGTGGGATAGGCTAAGGAAGTCCACTCTGGTTCGACTCAGCATGAGTCATTTTAGCAAAGTCATCTAGCATGAAGAAGCTCTCAATCACGCACCCATAGGAAAGCACTAGTTACAGTAATTTCTAGAACTAGTTTTCAGCCAAGACATATATTAGGCCCTGTTAATATTTATTGACTCAGTGATAATATATACATATTGCATTAACATCTTCAAGGAGTCTCCATAAATATCACAGAAGAATATAAGATTGGGAGGAAAAGTTCATTCAACAGTTAGTACTGTATCCATTTTATTGTGAGGACATTTTAAAAAACCCAGGAGGTAAGTGAAAAGAAAGAGAGAGGCAGCTTACCCAGCTCTCCTGATTGCTGGTATATTGTTCTTCCCAATTCTTATTGCCTTGCTATGCCATGGCACTTGCCTTTGCTTGGAATGCCCTCTGCTTAGTTACATAAGCCTCTTTCAAGATTCAACTTCAAGGTTACCTACACTTTGAAGTCTCTTTATTTAATACAAACTGAAAAGTAACAGCACATTCCACACCATCTTTGCTGATTTTTGGTGTGCCTCTCCCCTGCACTAGACAGCAGGTTCTATGAAGACAGGAACTACTGGAACCAGTTTCTATACAGGCACTCAGCAAATCCTTGTTTAGGGAGTGAACGAACCTTCATAGTCCCGCCTCTGAACACTTACAGAAACTTTTGCATTTCATATTTACTTAGCATTGAGATATGTTAACCTGACCACAAAGAGATGAGAAATGGCTGGGTTCAAGAGCTCAGTCTGTCATCCCAGCACTTTGGGAGGTAGAGGTGAGTGGACTGCCTAAGTCCATGGGTTTGAGACCAGTCAGGGCAACTTGGCGAGGCCTCGTCTCTAAATTAAAAAAAATAAAAAATGAGCCAGTTATGGTAGTGAGCGACTGTGGTTCTGGCTACTTGGAAGGCTGAGGTGGAAGGATCACTGGAGCCCAGCAGGTTGATGCTGGGGTGGCTATGAGTGTGCCACTGCACTCCAGCCTGGGAGTTGGAGTGAGACTCCAACTCAAAAAAAAGGGGAGGGGGGATGAGAAACAACACATATCTCATCTCCCCGAGACCATAAATATTCTGACTAAAAGGGCTTCAGATCTCCAATTCCCCACTATGGTGTAGATGCTGAGTGAATGCAACTATGAGGATAATGCCATAATATTATTTAATGAGACTTATTCTGGGATCTTATAATCCAATTCAGATGCGGGCCTTCAAATAAAAAAATACATATGTACATATATATGATAAGCCTGGCTATACCACACACACACACACACACACACACACACACACACACACACACACACACACACAAATGAAATAATAAGAGATCTTAAGAACACTCTATCAATGATCACAAGACGTTTAAGGATGAAGCAAGTACGTTTTCATAATTGTGGATCTAGAAATTGCTTCCCACAACAGTCAAATGCTTACTTTCTTCAATGTGACTTCCACGTGTGCACTGAACAGCCTCTCACCTACCATAGTTCCCTGAGATGCACACAGAGAATTCACAGAGATTCAGATTTGTGGGACTAACACTGAGATTAATGCAAGAAATATCAGTTTCTCCAGGCGTATGTCAAAGCAGACAAGAGACCATAACTTTCTAGGATGTTTTATGGGGCCAGCTGGTAGATCACAGACCTACCTAAACGAAAATCTGACGGCAGAAAGCAAACGTGGTTACAATTATTCATACTCCTACTGTGGGAGTTTCATAAACAAAATAATAAATATTTTCATCTTGCAATAAGATAGAGTTAAGTGATTTGCTGACATTCTCTTGAGGTTTAAAGCTTGTCTTTAATGTGAGATACAAATCATATTTCTTGAGGACACATTTTAATAATAAACTTAAAAGCACATGCGACAAAAATAATGAAAACATTGCAATGAAAACCAGACAAACTATCTACCACTTCAAAAGGAGTGAATGAAGACTGCTCGTCAACACCCTGATGCAAACAACTTCAACATAAAATGCCACATATTGAAATCAGGTTTCATGGAAAGAGAATCAGCAGGGAGGAAAGAATAAAAAAAAGCTATTACTTGAAAACAGGTAACTGATCACATGGAAATACACTCACCTAACACACACACATACACACACCCACACCCACACACACATCCTCACACAACTTGTAGAAAAGATTTGATTTCAATTCAAATTACCTCCCACCTCTTTGCTTAAATCCCACTGGCAAAAGAACCAGGTTTGGTCCTTGTTTTTCTTTGCTTCAGGAAAGAACTAAGGATTTGATGCCAAATCTCTATGGTCCCTAAAACTCCAAGGCTGCCTCCAAGGATAAGAAATTGGAACACTCAGCCAGGCATGGTGGCTCATGACTGCAGATCCCAGCACTTTGGGAGGCAGAGGCGAGGGCCCAGGGGTTCGAGACCAGCCTGGGCAACTTGGCAAGACCTCGTCTCTACAATTAAAAAAAAAATTAGTTGAGTATGGTGGTGCGACCTGTAGTTCCAGTTACTTGGAAGGTTAAGGCGGAAGGATACCCTGAGCCCAGCAGGTCAAGGCTGTGGTGGCGGTGAACGTGCCACTGCACTCTAGCCAGGGAGACAGAGTGAGACTCTGACTCAAAAAACAAAAGGGAATTAGAACACAAACTACCCACAAGGGTATTTAGGGGGAGCCCTGCTGTCTCTCATTTTGCTACTATGTCTGAAGACAGTGGTACCAGCACAACCAAGGGTCTTCAGGGAGCAACTCACCTCTGGGTCCTGTAATGACAGGTCGGTGATGTTGTGTGAATGCTGTTCCCAAGGAAGAGGTCTGTGAAGGGGAGGGGCTGCTGAAACCAGACTTCTCCGACTTCTTCAGTGTGGTTGGTGATGGCATTCCTGGCAAGAAGGAGGGACTGATAAGTACACTTCTTCGATTCATGGAATGACGGCTTGTGCAACCTAAAAGGCAACACTAAAAGAATTTAAAACAACAACAAGAGGAATCCATCTGTGACATGACAGTCCCCTGATAAGTCGGTCTATATTTGATTTCCATTTGTTTTACTAAATCAGAGTCCATTTTGTGGTTATTGATCTTCTCTAATAATACAGCATTTAACACGGGGTTCCAGTGTTTCCTAAAAGTTTTTTGTGTGTCTGTGACCTCTGGAACTCTTAACTAGGGTCCTGATGATCTCATATGCAGTGATTTCCTCTTGTCAGTTACCTTATTTTGGCACCAAGGCGCTTTCCCTGGGTTTTAAATACTTTATCTACTTTAACATGAAAATGCCCTCAACAATGGCAGCTCAGTTGTTCATTCAATGAATTGTTTAGAGTAGAAAAAAAAGGCAAAATAAAAGTGGGACTGGCTAAAAAAAATATGGTACCAGTAATGTAAACAATACTTAATGACAGCAGGGTTCAGTGGCTCAGCATGGAATCCCAGCACTTTGGGAGGCTGAGGCAAGTGGATTGCCTGAGTCTGTGGGTTCAAGACCAGCCTGGGTAACTTGGCGAGACCTCATCTCTACGATAAATCAAAAATTAGCAGGGCGTGGTAACACGCGCCTATAGTTCAGAGACTTGGAAGGCTGTCCAGAGCCCAGGTCAATGCTGGGGTGGCCGTGAGTGTGCCACTGCACTCTAGCCTGGGTGACAGAGTGAAACTCCAACTCAAAAAAAAAAAAGAGTAATGACAAGGGAAGATATTTATAATATGTTGACTGAGAAAAGCAATTATAAAATAGAATATTATATGATGAAGCTATTTAAAAAGGTATTCCAAATCAGCTGGGCGTGGTGGCTCACGCCTGTAGTTCCGGCTACTTGGAAGGCTGAGGCAGAAAGATCGCCAGAGCCCAGCAGGCCGAGGCTGCAGTGGCCGGGAGCAGCCACTGCACTCCAGTCTGGGCGACAGAGTGAGACTCCAACTCAAAAAATAAATTAATAAATAAAAAAGTATTCTATTCTATGCACAGAGAAAGAACTGAAAGAAAATATGCATGAACTGCAACAGGAGTTTTCGCTGCATGTTGGACTTGGATGATTTTCGTTGCCTTCTTTTTGCTTACTTGTCTTTTCTGTGATAAGCATACATTGCTTTTATGTTAAGAAAATACAATAAAAGTTTTTAAAATAGTATTTTTATTGTAATGTCTAAGATTTCCACAGCATTTCCAGCATAGGAAACACTCTAGGAAGAACATAATGGGAAAACATTCCCTTGTAATGACTGGATCTGCGATGTTCTCAGCAGCCACACTGACACACCTGACTGGGGCATCTATCAGTTTGACAGGGTGCCAATTAAAACAATGAAAAATTTGGATGTAAAAATAAAGGACTCCCAGGCTCCACATCAGAGGCCAGATTTGGGATCTCCTAAGTCTACAGCACAAAACTGGTCTTAAAAGATGTCAGAAAGAATCAATTTGCATATTACTTTTGTCTACATGTGTTGAATTCTGCCTATGACCAGACAATTATTTGGCTGACCTGGAAAAATAAGTAATAATGATAATAATGCTATAAGCATAACAGTTATTGAGTAATTGCTAGGTACCATACACTGTGCCAAATGCTTTAGAGGTGTAGATCCAGCCAGCAATTTAGTTAGTCTGGTCCATATCTACATATATCCTTGTTATTTCTGATCACAACTTTCCTTAGTGCAATTCTACAACATGACATCCAAATGTGACTATAGATTCTACAAGAACAGAGTCATGTATGCTTTGCCCTCATCTATGTTCAAGACATCCATCAGAGGGTCTGAAACAAATGAAACAGTCTGAAGACAAGGTATTTAAACTACTTAAATGGTTCTCAGCCCTGTCTGTGGCTTTACTAATGAATGCTTGGACACAGAGAAACTTGGGGAGTTTAACCCCAAGAAAGAAGCAAATTGCAAATTGGTGATCAAATCTGCATAGTCAGACATAGGTATAACGTGAAGTGGTATGGGATTCCACACTAATTTCTCGATCAATATCCGTGTGATCTGAATTAAAAAGGAAGTCACTAAGTCAAGTAACTTTAGTTGCGTTTGTTTTCTTGTACATCAGTAGCCAGTCACACCATCCCAATGTTCTAACATAGAATACACTGAAGTTCTGAATGAACATTCACTGTAAATAATCTGACTTAAGGTATTATCATGTAATCACTTCAGGGAGAGGATTTCAAACAAAAAAATTAAAGTAAATAAATAAAAAGCTATCAAAATGTAAACAAATCTACCAAGTCATGCAAACCTCTTTTGTCCAGACCAATTCATATGCTGTCAACTAGTCCACTGATTTAAACTCAGTCAAATGCCTGAATTATGTCAGGAAACAGAAATAGAAAATGAAGAGCATCAAAACTTTGAAGATGGCAGATTTCTTTTTGCTTCAGACAGTGGAATCACTGATGAAACCCACTATCTGAACTAACCTTATGAAAGATGGCAAGTGTTTAGACACAAAAAAGTTATTTCTTGGAAAAAGTCATATTTTTCAACCTATGCCACTCTCACGTGGAATGATTTAATTGTTGACATGGTTTAAATCCACTATTTGTCCTTTTAAAAGAGGAAATATAAGTAAAATTTGGGCAATAACAAGTGTCAAACATGATCAAGTTGTTAAATGAGTTTAAAAATAGCAAGATTGAAATCTCTGAAAGGGTTAAAGAGGAAAGTAACACTGTGTACACACAGGAACAACAAGCCAAACTATGTATAATCTTCTACATTTATCACAGTCAAGTAATACGAACCCTAAGGCAGTCATGAATCTCAAAATTACTTTGTGTTTTCAATTTTTAAAGACTTGTATTGAGCACATTTCCTTATTATATACTTTAATATTTTTTCTACATGCATAATGTATGTTTTAGTTAATTTGCTTCATATACTTAATTGACCAGATGAAATTCCAAGATGCTAGTAAACTGCTCTGTGTTAAAAGCTAGAGAACATTAATCTTGGCTTTTATTTTTGAAATCAAACTTGGGTCTGTACATGACTTTAAAAATAAACTTCTTGCTAAAATTTCTTTTGCCAATTATTTATGTGCAACTGCTACACAATTTCTGTACAGATTAATGGCTGATTGGCTTTCT
This sequence comes from Carlito syrichta, assembly GCF_000164805.1. NCBI lineage: Eukaryota > Metazoa > Chordata > Mammalia > Primates > Tarsiidae > Carlito > Carlito syrichta. The sequence continues at coordinate 1,208,063 of NW_007251765.1, forward strand.
TTTAATGAAGCAAAACTTTAATTCCAATGTATTTCCTAGAAGTATTCGATTTTTTTTTTTTAAAAAAAGATCACAGATAAAGTAATGCTACCCCTTATCTGGAGCAAACAAAAAAAATCACTTCAAAGTTCAAAACAGAAAAATAAAATGTTACAGAATGAGAAACACAAATCTAGCATAATGCTTTGTTTCAATGGGACGTTTCATACTTTTGATTGGTATAAAAAGCCACTGACAGTACAGAGAATTGGAGATAGATTTCAAGAAGTATTCTGGCTTGTTATTGGTTTTTGAAACATTCAGATTTTCTAAATTTTGCTCCACTTTGCCATTTTTCTAAACTGCCTGAGTCACTCCAAATTGTGTTCACTAGGTAAGAGCAAATATACATGGGATTTCAGTTATTTAGTTGCTTGGATCCCTGGAGGCACTTATAAGTGTGGCGCTCAACAAGAAAACCTTGAACATACAGGTCAAATATGATATTCACGACAATCCCGTCATGAATATTTGTGGTCGTCAGAACTCCCTTGCCCAAGGACTAGCCAGGCTGGAGCCTGCTTTAGCTACCAAGATCAGACGAGATTAGGTGCCTTCTGGTGGTGTGGCTGTAGACGGAAGTCAGAATTCTAAGATGGCTCTACAGGTTCCTGGCCCCTGGTGTTCATGCCTTGTATTATCTCTCCCCCGGCACGTGAGCAGTACTAGTGAATATGATACATGTCACTCTTGTGAAGAGGTCATGTCATGTTGCAAAAGTGAAGGGACGTTTGCAGATATAATTCAGTCCTTAATCAGGTGACTTTGAGTTAAAGACAGGCATATTATCCCTGGTGGGCCAGACCTAATCAGGCGAGCCCTTTAAAAGAGGGACTAGAAGTCTGAGAGAGTCTCCTCCCAGCTTTGAAGCAGTCAGTTGAATCCTGGGAGAGGGCCACGTGGCAAGGAACTTCAGGGGCCTCCAGGAGCCAAGGGGGACTGGCCGACAGCCAGCATTCAGAAAGCCAGGACCTTGGTCCTAAAGTCACAGGGAACTGAATTCTGCCAACAGTCATGAGAGTTTGCAACAGGCCCTTGAGCTCCAGAAAGGAATGAAGTCAGCCTTGTAAGAACTGAGTGGAGGCAGAGCTCGGGTAAGCCATGCCCAGGATCATGACCACCAGAAAATGGGATATGATGTGTGTTGTTACATGATGATAAGTCTGTGGCAGTTTGTTAGGCAGCAATAGAAAATCAACACAATATTCAAGTATATGACTACTGCTAATGCTTGAAATGTGTCTACTGTACAAGAAATACTCTCTGGAATTCCAGGAGTTTCCATTGTTTTTTCCTAATCCACCCTAGGGTGTGAAGTTGTCCACTAGCCTACACTCACCCAGAGAAAAGGGTAAGACATCTTAGAAAAGGGGTTCAGAGGCCGGGCTCAGTGGCCTAACCTGTCATCTCAGCACTTTGGGAAGCCGAGGCAAGTGGATTGCCTGAGCCCGCAGGTTAGAGACCAGCCCACGCAACTTGGTGAGACCTTTTCTCTACAATAAAATAAAAACAGTCGGGTGTGGTAGCATGCCTCTGTAGTTCTGGCTACTCGGAAGGCAGAGGCAGAAGGATTGCTGGAGCCCAGAAGGTCGACACTGGTGTGGCCATGAGCATGCCACTGCACTCCAGCCTGGGCGACGGAGTGAGACTCCAACTCAAAAAAAAAAAGAAAAGGGGCTCAGAAAGTGAATATTTCCAAGGACATAAATACTTTAGAAAATTTCTATTTCCTCGACTCTTTTAAGAAGCATCAACAACAAAATCATATTAAACAATATAAAAAAATTCAAAACAAATTCTCAGGGTCTCCTATAAGAAATCATCATCTGTTTTAGACAATTTTTTGCTGCAATTTGATGTTACACAAAATAAAAAGAAGAAACAGGAAAAAATAGTCATAATTAATCTCACCTCTCCCCCATCCTTAAGTTGTGATATTTTCTAAACACCCTCACGAAGAATTCTTCAGTGACAATGGTACATGAAATACTACAGAAATGATTAGAAAGTACAAGGCTGTTTTTTTTCTCCTTAGAAAATTTCTTAAAAAGGATATTTTTAGGAGTCAAAGAAGCTACCATATTAGTGGACATGGAGGAGAAAGGAAGGATCATCATAAATATAGTTATTCCAGTGACCATGGAATGACATGCTGGATTTCTAAAAAGAGAAACTGTAGCAATCAGTGTTAATACTTCCTCTGCTACAGGACTTACTCGAAAATTCATTCTCCCATGAACATTAGCCCTGGTAAATGCTGCTCAGGGCAGCAGGACCTTATCTCGTTCTGTTGTAGGAATTTGGGAGATGTTAATTCAAGTTGTCAGAGAAGATTTAACTGGTATATGTTCCCTTTTTCACAGTGTCAAAGTCAAGAACAGAAAGTTTCGTTTCGATAATGCTTATTTATAGTCACAAGCTGTTTGAGAGCAACTCTGAAAACAAGCAACCTCTGCACTTTAGTTTTTAAATCCAATACATACGCAGGTTAGAGAGGACCCCAAAATGTTATTAGTTTGGTTGTTCATGACGTGGATAGTGCCCTGTTCACTGTCATCATCTAATTCCCAGTGACCTATCTTTATAACTGTTATTACCAGAACAGCTATTACACCAAACCTGAAGCCTCCTGGAAGGCTTCATCTATAGAGTGGCTTTTAGAAAGACAGGAGGCAGCAAAAGAGAGAAACTCTCTGCCTAGTGACCATTTTGAAAAACCAGACTGAAAATAATAAAAGCTACAAATTACGGCATACCCACTACAGGCCATGCACTTACAAGTCACTCCGATTCTTACATTTTCATCTCAGATAGGTAGGTATTATTATCTCACCTACCCAGAACTTCATGCAACAGAAATTAGATATCAAGAAATGTTAAGCAATTTGTCCAGATCATACAGCTATGAAGTGGTATCTCAGACTCAGGTCTCTCTAGTTCTAAAGTTTGTACGTTTTGTAAAACATTATACTTCCTCGTGTAATTTCCCTAGTATACTAAAAAAGCAGTGTCCTCTTGAACAATTATCATAATAATATAAGGAAAGGATTGGCAGAAGCAGGAAACTAGTGAGGGGGAGGTACGGGGAGGTGGGATTGGCAGTAGTGGGAATCTGCCTGAGGAAGGGGGAGCACACCTCATCAACAAGGGTACCTGCATAATGAATATTTGTAAACCTAACCCTGAATTGTACCCCACATCTTTGAAATAAAAAATTTAAAAATTTAAAAAAAAGCCAGTGTCCTGTTTAAGTCAATAAGGTAAATGTATAGTTGAAGTTTTCAATTTGGTTATTCAAAGAAAAAAAAATCAATGAAAGGTTATATCAGATACAAAAAATATGCAAAAGTAAAAGCCACTCTGAAGTATACTGAGAATCGTTTGTCTCACATATCAGAGGATTTTCTTGGCCTTAGCAGGGATCAGTTAGTATTGTAATAAACATACTGAATGAACTATCGATGATTTTGACACAGAATCTGCACAAAATCAACATCACATAGATTTAGAAGAAGATAATAATGATCCAAGATGTTAAGTTGTAAAATGGCATATGCACATCTAATATTTTACAATTAACCTCTTGCCTATTCACCAAGTTGCTTCTTCTTTAAAGCCGCCAGAAAATTGTGTTGTGTCTTTATTTATAACCAGAAAGGATGAAAATTCTCCTTTTAAGACTTACTGAACCCTGAATTGTACTCCACATCTTTAAAAAAAAAAAAAATATATATATATACATATATATAGAAGATATATATAAGCAAATGTACAGAGAAGGGATGGGAAAGTAAGTAAGGAAGGGGAGAAACAGAAAGAAAAAGATCACTGAAAGCCTCATCATTTTTTTCAGGAAAGTATACATGTTTTATGAAGTTAGATAAGCAAAAGCAAGTAAATAAAAGAAAAAATGTAATATGTGTCAAACTTGATACAGCATTAGTGGTAATGAAATGTCAATACTCTAAAGCACAAAAGTTCTTTAAAAATTAGAAAAATTCTTACGGAACAAAAATTAGAAATTCATTTTTAAAGTATGGCTTACTACAAAAAATTGTTTTTTCCAAGGATCATAGCTTTCACAAAACCCTAAATCATGACTTAATATGAAATTCCCACTAAATCAAGCTATTTCTAATAAACAAAATGCATTCCAATGTTTCTTAAAAAAAAAAGACTTACTGATATCTTCCAAGCCTGCACTATATATTATATATTATAATGCAGTAATAGCTTCACTTAACCAGAGGCCATAACACACACAATTATTTAGAATTCATTAAATCTTGAGATCAAGGAAAGGCTGTGTGCATCTAAGTCAGTGTTAAAATATTTTAGGCATCTAAGTTGAGGCATTTAACTCATAGAACAGTGTGGTTTTACAGAAACTGAGAAAGGTGCTTCAGAGAGAAGGCTGTAACCAACTGGGTTGATGGATATTGAGAGGTCGAATAAAATGAGGACAGAAAAGGGTCCCCTGGCTTTGGCAGCATGGGTGTTCCTTCCTGATCATCTTGGAAGGCGAGCCTTGGGTGAATGAGGCACATGGAAGTTAGGAGAGAATGGTTTATTAGACAACGGGAAGCAAAGAAACAGAGAAAATGGCTGTTGTCAACCCTTCCATGAAATTATCCGCAGAAGAGAGCAAGGTAGTAGCTAGAAGGAGATAGGAGGAAGAAAGAGCTTTCTGAAGATGGAGAGGTCCAGCATGTTTGCCTACTGATGGGCACATCCCACAGACAGGCAGAAAGCCTTGACTGTGGTAGGGAGGACGACTGAGGGAGGGAGTCCCTGAGAAGGAGAGGAGAGATGCAATTAGTAAGGGGAAGAGCCAGGACATGAACCCCGGGGGCCAAAACTCTTGCTTCTTTCAGTGTACCACTCTACCAAGAGGCCTATTTCTAGGTGTCTGGGGGAGAAGTACTATTGATCAGTCTTATATGATACAAGCCTATCATGAGCTAGTTTACATCTGAGCTTATTAATGACACAAACATTTTCCTTCTTACAAACATTCCAAGCCTAAATGCGCTAACTGCTTGGTGACTGTTCTTTTTACATTCAGGCATTCAGATTCCCCTAAACCTCCAGGCCTAAGTGTGGGGAGCAGATAGCCCAGTCTTGTCTGTCAGACGAACGGTGTCAGCATAAATTTCAGTAATGTTTCTCAAGCCCAGGAAGCAAGTTGAGTACCAGTTCCATATTTTGCAAGTCATCCACCACCAGATTTATGCTCAGACGCATCTCTTCTAGACGCAGAGTTGTGCTGCACTCTGGCAATTCCCCTACAGGCAAGAACAGGATCTTGCTAGAATCATCGCAGCTATACCTTGTGACTAAATCATCTCTAACCCTGATGCTAAATAAAGGCTGTGATTGATAGATTAATCCCACAGTGCAGGGACCCTTCCATCCTTGTGGGCATAAACATGCACTGTGTGAAATGAGGAGATAGTTGAAGATGATATACTTTTCTTGGATTTGTCTCCTAATGATAAAATCCATTAGGGTTCATTCTAATGTAATTTTTTATAATTCGTGCACTCTACAATAAAAAAGTAAAACATTAGAACTATTTTGACTTTTAGACTTTTTCAGTGAATAAAAATGTTTTAAAATCATTTTTATGGTGGAGAGGATAAATGATAGTTCATATAGCTTCTGAGGCTTATCCTTCTTACTGTATATGCAACCATTTAAAATGAGCTAAAAGGACCCCCAAAAGAATTATCACATCATAAAAAAAGTTCAGTCAATTTAAATGGCTTGGTGACACCAGTGATTTCTTCAATTTTTAAAAAATGGGAGTACAGAGTAAAAATTAAATGGATTATTCACGGGGAAAGAAACGATGAGTTCTCTAATATATTCCAAATGTTCATTTGTGAGTGAAAATTTACAACCACAGAGAGTAAAGAATAGACACAAGGAAAATGTCATATAAAAATCTGGTTTCTGGGCCAAAAATAAAGTCTCTTGACTCGTTAGGGGATTTCCTCTCCTTTCAAGGTAAACACAGACACCCCAGTGACAGGACTGAAATAAAAAAAAAATCATGTTACGTGCTCCATATACTTGCAAGAGGTTGGAGATTCCCTCCCATTCCATCTGGCCCCTAACCATCCCATCCCCCCACGTGTGAAGGGGAGGATTGATTTTGGCTCAATACAGCAATCATACGCATTCACAGAAGGTCTGGGGATAAAGAAGAAATTTCTGAGAACACCAAATTATTTCTTTGCGTAAACAATACATATAGTCTAAAATAGCATAATGTTTTATTCATTCTGCTTAGATATCCAGCTGAATAGTTAAAAAAAAACTCAATCATACATATGTTTGGTTTATATCTACCCTGCCCAATATGGTAGCTACCAGTCACATGTGGCTACTTACATTTAAATTAATTGAATGTAAATGAATGTAGAAACTCAGTTGCTCAGCACAGCCCCATTTCAAGTGCTCAGTGGACACATGTGGCTAATGATTACAATATTGGACAACACAGACACAGAACATTTCCATCACTGCAGAAAGTTCTATTGGGTGGCTCTGATCTATACAATACCAAATAACGTTTTACTTTTTTAGTCATGCTGTACAATAGTTGATGAAGCTTAATTTTGGATTTTTCAGTACATTTAGTCCCTTTTTAAGTTGCAAAAGCAAGAACTTATGTACTAGACAGATACAGCATTATATAAAGGGGGATAAATGAAAGCCTTTTTCTCTTCCTCTCTGACGAGCTGGAGGTAACACAGTGCTCAAACTTGGTAAATAATGTTATAGATTCTTTTCTTGGCATATAACATTAGCTGCGATGATGTGGACTTAAGTATTTATTCAAATATGTTCAAATCTGTCAGTTAAAACAGGATCGAAAGCTTGGAGTTAAAGGGTCCTACTGATAAAATCTCATTTGAAGGAGATGTGTAGTCCGCAATGTCCAGTGTCTGGGGTAGGCCTGCACGGGGCTCTGTTCAGCCCAATGTTCCTTGGGAACTCACAGAGCACCATCACTTTTTCTAAAGTAAAAATCTGAAACTGATTGAAACATTTCATGGGGGAAAAGAAATAAAATTTCAGGCCTCTTCAAATTGCTTGAACTGTGAAATCAAGTAATAAACACTAGAAAAGGTTCTGTCAGCTACAATCTAAGGCTTGGTGTAGTCAGCATTTTCTTGCTAAACCTTATTATGGCAAAGCATTTGCTTTTTCATCGCTGCACTCTGTTCATCCCACAAATAAACTACTTTGACCTCCACCTGTTACTTAGTGAAATCTGCCTGCCATCCTTCAATAACCCTGTTCTTTGCTTCCGAAGGCCTTTGAGTGGCTGAGAAATTGGGAAGATTGAGTTGTGCAATGAATTGAGCTGATATCACTCTATAACTATTCAGTAGCTCATAGTTCAAGCTAGAAGCTGCATAGCAAAAGAAAATGGTTTTTTAAAAAGGCAGTGCCTGTGAATGTTAGGTGAGGACAACACAGTGTATCACAGATTTCTTTTATACAAGAAACCTGAAATTTTTTTACAGAAAGAAGTTTTCTCATGAGCTCTTATTTAACGCAGAAAACTTCTAGCTCATACCTTATAAGAAAACCTCTCTCTAAAAGTGTTGTGCCCTCTTTAGTTAGATGAGCTGAAAGGTCACTCACAGCTTAAAAATACTTCAAAAAGTTAAGTATGTTTAAGTATGTTCATTCTACTGATATCATTACTGATATTATTACTGATATTTTTGCAAAACAAAATGAAACACTGACCTCAAATGCAGCTTCAAAGATGCAAAAAGACCATACTATTATTAAATACTATTAAAACAAGCAAATAATAAAGGGGAATCACTATATTTATGTAAATCACACGACTACATGAATCATTTTCTGAAGTATAGTATCTGACAAAAGAATTTGCTTTTTTTTTTAAACAATGACATATTAGAAGAAAAGTATTGCGTGTAAAGTTGCGCTTCTTTTTTTATTATAAAAAAAGATATGGGGTACAATTCAGGGTTAGGTATACAAACGTTGATTATGCAGGTACCCTTGTTGATGAGGTGTGTCCCTCCCTCCCCTGGCAGTTTCCCTCAGCTGCCAATCCCACCCCCCGCCGACAGTTTCCCACTACTGCCAATCGTTAAAGTTTCACTTCCAACGATTAAGGCTACGTTCAACAGAAAAGACGTGTCTATCTAATTATGTTAAATACTTATCTAAGACGGATCACAGGCTGTTTCTGCTCACTGTCATTCTTTGTGACAGTGTAATGATAGATACATTTACTTATGAGTGCAATTATTAAAAATCATGCTGTTTTCTTAACTGTCTTCATATCGTGGAAATATTTTATTAAGAATCACTTATTTGACACTAAGGGTAAATGCTTGGCAGAGTTTTGCCTATCAATTAAGTAAACGAGTTAGTTCCATCAGTCACAGTCTTTTTTAGGTGTCTTATTCAAGTTTGGTGAGACCTGATCACCATAATGCTTTTATACTGGAGGTAATGATTCACCCTTTTTTCTTTCTTGTCTTATTTGTCCAAATCCTCGAGTTTGGTTTTCGCTTAAACTAAAAACTGCTCATGGCCGACATTTTCTCTGGAGTCATAATTTCACACTTCTTTTTCACATTCACACCTTTTTTTGGAATCTAACACAAGGATCCAATTTTATGCAGACAACTCCTCATAGGCCAATCAGAATGGGTTACTTGCTATATACTATCTTCTGCGGCTTTTTCGACTCAAGCAATGAACTTTACCCAGCACCTGTGAGGCAAAGGTCTTTATACAAGATAAAAACAAGAAAGCAAACCATGTTGGGTACTACAACTAGGCTGGCTACCCGTAAACCAAAGGACTGTCTCCATATGTGTCTATATAGATAAAATTCCTCTCTGTCTTTGACTTCCACTTACTGTCAAATGACAATTGCCACTAACCAAGACATTCGATGAGAAAGACTACCAAACATGGGTATTAGATGTAAGTTATCTACTGGACCACTCCCACAATAGAGTTTAACTATGTCTATGGCTTTTGTCAATTTAAGACAACTATCAAGCAGAACAAGTGGCAAATAATGGCATTTATAATAAATCATATCTCCAAAAGTCTTCAAGTGGGTGTCTAGTGCAAAAATTTATGTGACCCAATATAATGACTATGTGTTACAAAGGTTTTTTTTTCCTAGACGAAAGACATGTTAAGGCCTCAATGCTTATAGACAAACTCATAAAAATATCAGACACATCAAAAGAAGAAAAATTACTAGTTAAGTCTTCTGAGGATAAGATTTCTGAAGGAAAAAAAATCACCCACTGGAAGAAAGAACTCTTAAAATTAGAAGCAGGTGTCACCACCATGAAGTGATAAATATCAAAGAATAACTGGCCCTGAAAAGCATTCTTAAGCATCTCGTACTACTTTTAATCCTTACACGTGTATTTTGACATTAGAACATGAAGTGTTGCTTATATAAGTCCCTACAGAATGCTAAAACGTGAGAAATATTGTGCAGCCATTTTGATAAGCCCTCCTTCCTTCAGCTGGGCTCATGAAATGGTTCAGAGGCAAATGGCAAATTCTGACTGGCATTAAGTCACTCAAGTAAGCACAATATCCTAAAGCTCATTAATCTTGGAAGCTAATCATAGTTAAGAGGTTTCTGGGTTGGGCTAGCTAACATGGCAGAATAATCTGGCACTGCCGAGGATGCCTCAGATTAGAAATGAATATTGGGTTGCCATTCCTTGAATTTCTAATGACACAAGAACGTTTCCAACTATGCAAATGAAAACCTTAAACTACCTCTCATTGCATACAGAGTGGAAGATCTCTAGAGGCTGGAATGTTTCTTCAGAATGAAAGACAATAAGATGTGCAGGCCATATTAAAACACAGAAGTGCAGGAGTGTTTTGTGAATGACATTGAACACCCACAGCTGTCCGGACACCAGCTTTCCACAGTGGCTGAACATACCAGGCCACAAGAAAAGCTCCTCTCTCCAAACACACCAGAGAATCCAGAACCAAAGTAGCCCCGTGTTGAAACATTCAAAGGCTTCAGAGGGGGTTTTAATTGTTAAGAAATGGAGGGCACGAACACTTTATTCTGAAGAGGCAAGCCAATTATGCATTTAATGCGTTTTGTCATTCTATCTTGATTTTTCAAGTTTAAGAGATGCTTCGAAATAAAGTGACTTTTATTCTTCCGGAAGGTTTCTCTCACTTGAGAGACACGCTCGTTGAATCAATGCTGGAGATAGCTCTCTCCATTTCAGTACTTGGTGTGTTGTTCAGGAATCCATCAGGAAATGGTCCCTGATTTACTATGGCAACGTGAGCATTTCTCGTAATCTTCTAGGATGTAATTCACCCAGCATCTCAAAATGGGTGCCATGTCTCTGATTAATTGATGAGTTCATGATGTATCTAAAATCCCTGGATGGATAGAGTTGGATAAATAGGCATTATTGCAGTCCTCTGCGAGCCAGAAAGCAACTGGGACGTGCACAGCCCCATCAGAAGTTGCTGGACAGCACAAGCAGAAATGCTGTTGATGCCTGGGAGCTGCGTGGCCCAAGGACTGCTTTCTTTCTGCTCGTCCCCCCTCCCCCATGTAACAGTCTCTTATTATGGAGACTTAAAAAACTACTTTACTGGAAACATGGATGGTCAGAAAGATAGAACTTTTTTCCCATATAAACTGGTGGTTTTACATACTTGGTTATCTAATACTTAAGTAGACTCATCAATACATAGGAAAAATATGAAAATGCATGACAGAGGGATATACATCTGAAAATAATAATATTAGTGATCTGAATCACTTTTTTACAGTTTAAATGAATATATGTATATACACACATATATACTTACATGTATGCATATATACACATAGCTTAAGATAATATAAGGCCCACAGTAAGTGCTCAGTTAAATTACAATAATTACAATTACTTATAAAACATTTATATATTAAATTTTAAGCAGCGGTGACAAAATATAAGCAAATACATCTTTACCGTTGACAAACTGTGGCATTATTTGAGCCTGTGAGACAGTTACATTGTGTTCATAGACTAGAACAGGAGAAGTAAGATCACTAAAGAAATACTTCTTTGCCTTTTAATCAGAGGTTAAAACTACCTTCTATTTGGGTTCTATAAATGTTTAAATAATATTTATTAGATACAGGAAAACACCACAGTAAACTCTTAGGCAAGTTTGAGCTATTATCTATCTATCCGTCTGTCTGTCGGTCTGTCTACCGACCTGCCTACCTGTCTTTCTACTCTCATTTCTCCTCTTGCAGCTATGCTCTCTGGTTACATTTTTACCTGTTGGTGAATTTAATCTCACTTCTGACACATTCTTCTGGCTTGAGTTGAGGAGAGGAGTAAGGCAGCAGAGGTGGCTCGGAGCCTTTGTGTCGTGTGCGGGGAGCGAGCACGGGGAGAACGCCATCAGGGAAAAAGCACGGCAAAAAAATGGCTTCGTCATTTCAAAGAGGGCCACTCTGACCTGCACGATTCTCCACATTCAAGAAGACCATCGGCCTTTAATGAAGACTGTTGAAACGCGTTCATCCACCATGATCCATGTCAGTCAACCCGAGAACTGGTAAACGTGATGAACTGTAGTAACCAGCCAACCATTGGGCAACATTCTCATCCCAGGGGCAAGCTAAAAACACGATGAACTTGTGCATCAAACCAATCATTTGCCAAAAATCTCAGGCTAGCCCCTGGCAGAACTCAAGAATCGCTGATGTTTTTTATTCTTAATCTGTCCTTTTTCCTCTTTATAACACGTTTTCTTTCTCTCCTCTTGTTTCCATCCCCAGCAAGCCTGTGAAGACGGCTGTGATGAGAATAAAATGACTTTAGAGTTCCTCCTTATAATACGCCACATCCAGGCCACACGAAGAGCCTGCGCTTTGCTGCCTCAGCCTCTGGGCTGTGCTGGGAATGGTGAAGGGCACAGGACAGGGAGAAGGAGTTCACATCGAAACCTCATGTCGAAGCTCCATCTCTTCTTTCCTCCTTATTTACACAGCTTCATGTTCAAATGTGAAATTAAGAATTTGGGGATTCAGGTAATTTATTTATTCAGACAAGACCCGCTGAAATGCAGCATCTGTTTTCCTGAGAGCGTCTGCATTCATGAAACTGTGCATCTGGGTTCTCGGATGCAAGTAGGCTACACTCTGTCATTCCACTCATGCACACAGCATGCTGCTTTCTGAGCGCTTGGTCCTACTCAAAGGACACGATGAGAACTGTGTAATCACCATCTTTTTATTTATTTATTCAACAAATATTGCTTGAACAGCTACCATGTTGCCAGACTTCAGGAATAAAAACCATTTTTTGGTCATGCTTTATCATATATAGGCATATGATAAAAAGTGTATGTGTGCATGTGCAGAATATTTCTTTTCTTCTAATAGGTAACTTTTTTTTTTTCTGTTTTGAGTAGGAGTCTCACTCCATCACCCAGGTTGGAGTGCAGTGGCACACTCATAGCCACCCCAGCATCGAGCTGCTAGGCTCCGGCAATCCTTCTGCCTCAGCCTTCCAAGGAGCCGGAACTACAGGTGTGCACTACCATGCCCAGCTAATTTTTGATTTATGGTACAGATGAGGTCTTGCCAAGTTGCCCGGGCTCAAACCCGTGGGTGCAGGCAATCCACTTGCCTCGGCCTCCCAAAGTGCTGGGATTCCAGGCTAAGCCACCGAGCCTGGCCTAACAGGTAACCCTATAGACTCCAATTACAAAAGGTTGTCTCGGGTCCTTTTCTGACATCAAAAACCATAGCATTGATAAAGCAGATAAGGACATTTTTGAAGGGTGGCTAGAATGCTCATTTTGCGACACAGCTTTCCTCTCATAACCCGATTTGGGTGAAATTTCTCAGATATAGAAGGGTCACTAAAGAACAGGCCTCTTGTTACTGTTCCAATAATCCCGGTGCACCAGTCTCTAATGAGCAAGATGAGAGGAGATAACGGAAGGGGATGTTGTCACAGAACAATGCTTTCCCATTGCTCCATAAATGCAGAAGAAAAGCCAGGGCATTGATCCCATGGCAATGTTCTGTAACAGTGACGACTCCTATTCCAGCAGAAGACGGTGGGAGAGCTCATCATTTTTCCCTAGTATATGCTAATGCAGTGGTGTGTCCATGACCAATATATCGCTGTTACCAGTCTGCTGCCTTTTTACTGGCACTGATCTTGGCCTCCTCTGTGTCTCAGCTAGAAGAATGAGTTGGTAGACTTCTCCCACTCTTACAGATGATGAATGATGGCTGACAGCAAATTAGGACCAGCAGAGTGGGGAATGCCAGTGAACCTAATATGTGACGTTTAAAATTACCATGAACTAACACAAGTCAGTGAAATTCAGCCATGCTGCCAGTAGTTGTGACACTGAACCCCAGTTCTAAATGCCCTGGGTCACTGGTTGAACTATTCTTTAACAGATGCCTTTAAACAATTTTTAAAAATGGGTTTCTTTACTAGTAATTGTGATAGGAATAGAGGGTATGCTATTAGAGTACTTAATTTTGACCTTCAAAAACGAGAAAAACTTACTCTTTGGGAATAAGTTCATCTCTGAAAGTATTGAAGAAAATAACTACAGCTGAACTTACTTCTTATCAAATCTGACTTCAAGACTTTCACTGAACTGTTTGGAACTTCCAACATCTTGGCCAATGTAATTGTGGCTGTTAATCGTTTTCCAATTCTAATTCTAAGGAAGGCGTATTAGAATTCCAAATTTTTCTATAGGGAAAAATTTAAGTAGCCTCTTATGCTGATATTCAAACACAGTACTGAATTTCACTGAAAATTACTATAATTTCATGGTTTTTCACAATGAAAAAAATTAGCTTGACTTCAGGTTTGCTGAAACTGACTGATAGGTCTCAAATCTGAAAGTGGTGCAACCGTGACGTAGTCCTTGTAGCCCTCTGGACCTTTTGGTTATAAGTCCTCAATTATAAAGACACAAAGAACCTGAGAAGGGCTCACAGAACAGTCACAGAGCTGCCTTGCAACTTAGGAAGAAATGTTCTACGAAGAAGACAAGACTATCGACTGAAAGACTGAGAGACAACAAGTCTTGCTTTCAAGTGAGATGTGAACATTTCTCAGCAGATTCCCACCTAAATCCAGATTAACTGCCACCTTTTAAGGAAATTGTCCCAATTTTCCAGTCAGATTTAGCAGCTTTCTTCTACTCCTGCCATACTTAGCCCTGTCTGCTTTCAACTACCGTTTGCTGGGTGAGACGTGTCTATCTCAAAAATCCTAATGATGATATTTCACGTGTTTAGAGAACATTAACTTTTACAAAGGACTTCATTATCTCATTTGTCATAACTCTGGGAATGAGATGGAGCAGAAGTAACAGTTCCCACCTCACAGGTACTGACTGACACCTGAGGAAATGCAGAGGTTTGCCCTTGGAGATAGGGACTTGAGGGAGTCATGTCTGAACCCGCTCTAGTATACTGCATACTGCATACAGTCAGCGCTTCATATTCAATCACTTGGCTTGATTTTGATGATAATGATCAGATGACTAGCCATTCTCCTCCATGCACCAAGCACTTAAAGTGGACAGACATGAGAGAGAGAGGTGAATTTTTTTCTCTTGGAGTGAGAAATCTGGAGTCACCCGGCATACAGTCTTCTCTGATCTGTTTGAAAACAGGCTAGATTTCTACATATCAAGAATAGTTTAAAGGCATTCACATTAAATGGAAGGATAAGGGCTGGGGAACACAACAGTTAAAGTGAAGGTGACTTCCAGACAAGCACTGAGTCAGGGGAGAGCCCACTTAATGAAACAGAGAGGCAGCCTGAATCAGTACTTTTTAAACCCTAGCACGTATAAGAATCACCTGAAGATCTTATTCCAGCTCTGAATGTCCTGGTGGGGCCCAAGATTCTGTGTTCCTTTTGTTTGTTTGTTTTTTATTCGATAGATTTCTGAGGTACAAGTGCTGTTTTGTTACATGGATATACTGCACAACCATAAAGTCTGGGCTTTGCGTGTAACCATCAAGATTCCGTATTTCTAATAATCTCCCAGGTGATACCATGTTGCAGGTCCTTGGACCACACTTTGGGTAGCAAGGGTCTGAGGTGTCTGAAATGATGGTGCCTTACGATTACATAAGAGAAAATTTGATATGGAAATCTGAAGATTTTTACAGGTAATTCAGGGACATTGTTTAAACTATATAAGATGTTCTACAAAGGATTTACTATTGGGATTCTTAGTACAGGGTGAGAAAGGATTATCTTGAAAACAAAAAAAATATATTTTTCTTCTAACAAAGGTTTGATTCCCTTAAGAGAATACCCTTCCAAGGTGAGGGATATTTGCAACCAAGTTTGTGTCCTACTGCTGATGAGCAGCATTTGTAAGGTCCTTGGCTGAGCCTTAGCAATCACTTTTCTTACTACTCGCTGATAACTGGATTGGGCTGAAAGTCTGTGAATTGAAAATATAGTAAACGCCAGTTCAGAGAGTATTATTGGTAGCGAATTGTGCTTACAACTTCATCGAGAGCACCCAAAATTCTCTGCTTTATGGCTTCATGAGTTTGATTGATCCATATTGATTGAGCACCTATTATGGGCTAGAGATGGTTATGGAAGCTAAGGACACAGGAGTGGAGGAGTCAAAGTCCCACCATTCGTGGATTGCATATTCTAGAGGCAGAAAACAGACAATGAAAGTAGAAAGAGGTATGAAAAAAGAGAAGCAGGGTTATGGACTTTAGAGTGGTGGAGGGAGGGTCAGCAGTCATTTCAGATCACCGAGGGCCTTTCTGATGAGGTATTATTTAAACAACAACCTAAATGCTGGGGATTATTTGATCTTATGAGCAAAAAGATAGATAGTTTATAAACAGCTAATCCTCTTTGTTTATATATTGTGTCCTATGTGTACTTAATAATCTATATTCCTTTCCTGGATTAGGTTGTATGACAATGGTCTGGGATTAAGAAAACAGGAGATATTTCAGGCCTTTCTAATGAATTACTTATTGTTCTTTATTATGATGTTTTGACTTGAGTACAAGTCCAGGACATGAGACCTTAAAATGGAAATATAAACATTTATGGAAAAGGGGTTACTGAGGAGACAAAACTTATACTCTGGAATCAGTTTTGGTTTGAAAAAGAGATTCTGGATCTACAGATTTACCATCTGTGCGGACTTGGACAAGTCATTTAACCTTTTGTGACTCTTGGTTTTCATCTCTATAGAGGCAAGATCATGATATGTACATATTTTAAAGGCGGTTAGTTTTATTTTAACACCGCATGTATGTATGAAAGCACCATGCAGTGTCTGACACGATGCTGGTGCCTGCTCATTGGTTTCCTTCCTATTTATTTGCATGATCAGTTTCTCTGCAATTTTTCATTCATACAGATAAACAAGAGCTGATGGCATGTGCATTTTGGCTTGATAGAATTTCATAGGACTCATTTCATCGGTTCACGATGAGCTTCAAAGCTTCGAATCTAACCCAGCTTTGTGATAACTGGGAAACGAAACTAAGTGGAAGGAACAAATGCGGCATTGTAAGAGAGGCAAGAGTCAGCCTGAGGTTGTCTGATGTTTTTAAACTAACATCATCTTTAATCTCCTCGGCCCTTCTTCCCAGATAATAAGAGCTGTGCACTAAAGTGCTGAGATAAACTAGTAGGGAACAGGATACTACAAAAGACGTTGGAAAGAGCCCATGTAATTTACTGCACGTCTGGTTTGTTTTACTTTCCGAAGTCTTCCTGTTGCTCTAGCAAATCTGTCTCTTCTGGCAACCTTTGGCCCTCTTTTGGCTGGGGAGTCCTGAAAAAGCATTTGAGGGTAGGTACACAGATGTGAAGCTCTCTGAGCAAGAAGGAGGTACAGGCCTTGCATCCTGGGTCACATCAGAGCCACAAGGTATCCCTTGTCATCGTTTCAGAGAATTGTCCCAAAGGTAGGCAACCAAGTGGCTGCCCGTGCGTTCGTTCCGATCCACATAACCTCGACATATTTCTGAAGGTAATTTACATGAGTGAACCACTAAAAGCCTCCTACTCAATTAACTGCACCGCTGGGGAAACGCTATCCAGGCCTAGATAAGTATGGGAACAACATAAAGGTGTTCTGTGTGCCAAAAAGGGGATTGGGCTTGATGGAAAATCCCCAAAAAGGACCATCTGGCAGCATAAATTATCCATTTAGAATGGCTGGTGTGAGTTAATGACACCAAAGTCACCACGAACATGTGCAACATCCTTCAGTTGAGTTTTAATGTCCCCTCAGGCCTTGTTCGATGATGACTTTCTATGCTGAATATGGCCAAATGTAAATTCATCCACTGTCCTCCCCATCCAAAACATATACCATGAAACTGAATTTTTCTGTGCTGAAATGTGGACACAGAATGGAGAATCAGTTCAGAAATAAAACTGTGGGGGATTCTCTCAGAATATATAGATAAGATCGATCTCTCTCTCTCTCTTACACATACACACACACACACACACACACACACACACACACACACACACACACACACGCATCCTCCTAAAAAGGATTTAGCCATTCAACTTTAGTTATTTAATGACTACAGAGAATGCAGGTATTCAGATATTAAAATGTATAATTGTTTGAATCCTTTTTTTTTTTTTTTTTTGAGTTAGGGTGTCAGCACTCTGTTGCCAGGTTGGAGTACAGAGGCACCATCACAGCTAACTGCAGCCTTGACCTCTTGGGCTCAGGCAATCCTTCTACTTCAGCCTCCCAAGTAGCTGGGACTACAGGTCCGTGCCACCATGCCCAGCTAAAGTTTTGATTTTTTTGTAGAGATGAGGTCTTGCTATGGTGCCCAGGCTGGTCTCAAACTCCTGGCTCAAACAATGCTCCCACCTTGGACTCCAAAGTGCTGGAGTTACAAGCGTGAGTCACCATGTTGGGTCTTGAATCTTAATATACAGAAGACAATAGGAATTACTTTGAATAAAAGAGTCGCTAGGTCCAAGTACTATATGATCAACCAACCCCCACTGCCCCAAATCTGCCCTAAGATGTCCAGGTAAGGGCCTAGGAGATAGTGTCATGGTGGACAAGGCTTGTGTACATCAACTTTCTTGTACATAGAAACGTGCCTCTTGAGGATCCAGCACAAAGGTGCCAAACCCATATATCTGATTCTGATTTTCATTGAAGCAAGTAAATTGGCTAGAACTCTAATTAGCCTTTTAAGGAGGTTCAAAGAAGCTCCACGTCTTTTAATTTTGTGATTGCACACACGTGTTTCATGGGCACTACATTGAAGTTGCGCTGACACTGTGGGTAACAGCGGTGAGTGGTCAGCATGTCACTCGTGGAGGCCCGGGTTCATTTCTCAGTCACTTTAGGTGAACTGGTGTGAACACAAGTGTGGAGTGAAGCTGACCTGTGGCCTGCATAGAAGGGGCACCACACCTGGAGTGCTGTGTTGGTAAGAATTAGAAAAAGAAGGCAACGGAGGCTGGCCTCATGTAGCTGTGCTTCCGTAGGACCCGACGATGATGTGTTTCTGTGTGTTTCCTACTCCCCGACGGAGAACTCCCTGAAATCAGGGGCTGTGACCCATCCTTGAGCTTCCAGAACCTGGCACAGTGCCTCCCACGGAGAAAGTCCCCCATGAAGATTGCTGAATGAGTGAATGAATGAATGAGCTGAGTGGGAGGATCAGGCAGAGGTAAGGCAAAGAGACACTTCTGCAATTTAATAGAGGGAGCAAGATAAGAGGTCTGGGCCGTGGGGTTGGAGGTGGCTTTGCTTTATTTTGATCATGATACAGTTAGTCTAACTTGGGAGGAGGTATGCATCGCCTGTGGAGATTTCTATGGCCACCACCACAGTCAGGACGCAGACAGTTCTATCATCCCCAGATCTCCCTCATGCTACACCTTCGTAGTCACATCCTCTGAGGCTTATCTTTTGAAAAAATATTGAATAGCAGGGAAGGAAGTCAAGGTGTGTTGACAAAGGGGTTGGTTCAGAGACTTTCTTGGTGCTTGTCTGTTCTTGCTGGGAATAACTCTGAGGCAAGGGTGAGGAAGGATGGGGAAGGATAATCAGAGAACTTTTTTTGCAAACTTACTCTGTGCTAGGTAGAATTCTTAGATAACTTATGCATGCTACCTTACTTAATCCTCAGAAACACTGAAATACCTATTAATACTCTCAGATTATAAAAATGGAGACACAGGCTCAGAGAGGTTGGGTACTGGCCCACAATCACACAGCCAGGAGGAGCTGAAGCCATGGTTACACACTGTAACCCACACTTTATCCTCTATACCCGTTTGGCTTGTCATATTTGGGGAGGGGTTGAGAAAATTGCCTCTTATCCACATGGAGGTTAGACATGATGATAAAGGTTTCAAATAGCTTTTGCTACCAGAATTATTCATATTACTTCAAGACTGCAGAGCCAAGATTAGACTACCTGGTTAGACTAGGATCTGTCATTTGCTTAGTTTGGTACAGATAGGAAAAAAGATAGTTGTTCCACTTAAGTAGAAAAGCAATCATGATGATATAAAATGGGAAAAAGTATCAGAAAGTATTCTTGTTATATACAAATCAGGGTATAACCTGTAGCACAAGGGACCCATTCTCCTAAGTTATCATCCAGTTAAAAAAGTGGTGAGATTTTTATTATGATTATTAAAAGATAGCTGTAAAAACAAAACCAAAGTAAATCAAACGCTGGACTGCAGTGTAGGTAAACATGAAAGGGAAGAAAACCAAGTACTGCTCTCATTGTCTCTCATTCCAGCTGAATCACGGGCTTGCATGGCCACCCCTAGGAACGTGGCAGCCAGATGATGATACATGAACGTGTTCACCTTGGAAAAGTCAACCACCTTCAGCTTTCTTTCCTCCCTTGTGTGCACCACCTGGGAGCCCACGTGCTCCAAGCTCATAGCATTGGCTGCACGCCCGTGCCCACCCCGGGCTTACCTGGCTCCACTTCATGCCATCCGCTGGACTGACTGCCGCTTCCTGGGGAGCGCCCTTGGCCCGTATAAAATGGCTCTTCACCAGGACTGTCCATCTCATCCTCCACGGACTTGAGGCGCTTGGTGGAGCTGAAATCACAAATGGGGCATGCTTAAATGTGGTACAAACCACCTTTCTCTTGGACAGCACACCTCTGCCTGGAAGGCGGCCCAGGGAGGACACACCCGGGCAGTGTCGTGTGGTTCTGGGACTCTTTTCAGGCTGCTGTTCAGTGTGGTGAGTCACTGGATGCAGAGCAACGTTCTGGGTCTGTGCTGTTCCTGGTGTTTGGGTTGGATTTGTATTGTCACTCAAGTGGCTGCCACTGCCACATCCTGTTCCCCTTCCTTTGAGGAACTGGTGGCTGCTGGCTCCTGCTCCTGTCTCCCCCTGGAAGGGCTGGGAGAGTAAGCCCACGTATTTCCTGTCTCCACAGGTGGTGACGAGGGCCTGTCCACCAGCCATGTACCTAGACATCAATGCACTCCCTGATGGAACCCCAGAAAGGACAAAAAGGCAGGGCTCAGGATCCTTCAAGAAATGCTTGAATTGTTTTCCTTTCGCTGCATTTTGCCGCTTTCCACTTGGAGTTGTTCACTCAAAAAGGTAGTTACTGCACAGCGGGTAGACACTAGAGATGAAACAGTGAACAAAACAGACAAAAATAGGAGAAAGGAGTGCGTTGCCCCGGGAGAACAAGGAACATGGAAAAGGAGTGGCCTGTGGCCGTTATGCCCTTCCTCTCCACAGAAATTACCAAAAGGCAGCTGGATACCTTCAGGGTAGGGATTTCTGTGTTTTGGAGAGGGACAGCTGAGAAACTTTTGGAATCTCATTTCCTCCGGCTGAAGAGCTGAGTTTTTCTCCCAATTTGAGGCTTCAGGAGTGAAAAAGCAGTGAAATGCTGCCTGCTGCTATTCTCATTCTAGCTGTCTTAATTGAGAATGCCACCACCACACTACCAGAATGGGAGACATCATACCTAGTGGGAGTGCTTGGTGGGACAGCTCTTCGTCCTGGGTCAGGGAACAGAACTGTTCCGGTTTCGTTCATCGAATACCTGGCACGTACATCCTCCGGGCCAGGTGCTGTGTTAAGTGCTGGGACACGGAACGAGACACATACCAAACTGTGCCAAAGAGAAATATAGGCATCGCGACAGAACCATGTGTAGGATACAGTGGGTCACACAACAGAGGAGGAAAACAATGACAGGTCTGGGGCCAGAAGGTCTTTCCGGAGAAAATGGCTCCTGAGCTGTCTTTAAGCGTGTCAAGGAGACAGGGAAGGAAGCAGAAAAGGGCAGAGGTCAGCTGTCGTATCCCTCGGGTGGCTGTTTGGTTCCAAAAATACTGCCAACTGTCCAACTGTCACAGTCTCAAACCCCATATGTGTCTTCCACCCTTCTTTGCCCCAGGACAGCCACACAGTCTGAACCCTGAAGGGTTAACATCTGGCACTCCAGGAGACTTCCAGACCCCATGGCCCTGCAGCAGACAGCATCTGTTCTCATTGGTACGCTCACGTCACACAGGCTATCAGATACTTGGAACAGAACCCTCAAGAAGGCGGTGCATACGGGTGGAAGCAACATCTCGAGGAAAGGGTGACACATTCAGAGACTTGCCAGCTGCTTAGGACGGCCAAGTGGAAGGAGGGGCACCGTGAGAGAGGAGGGCGGAGACCGCAGAAGACAGTGCATGTCTGGACTTCCTCCCGTAAGCAACCGAGACCCCTAGAAGCAGACTAAACAGGAGGTGACATGGGAGTTCCATTTTAGAAAAGCCACTCTGGTAACTGTGTGGATGATGGACTTAGAAAGGCACAGGGAAGAGAAGCGGATGGAGCCCAGGCAGGCAGCTCAGAAGCTTTTGCCGCAATCGAAATGAAACAATGTGGAGGGTCCAATTTAAGGCAAGAAATTCCAATTATTAATGTTGCCATTCCAGTATTCTTAGCCATTAAACTCTATTCTCATTAAAACCAGACCACAGGAAAGCAACATTACTGTACCATGCTAGCTGAATATTCAAAGGAAATGTCTTTAATAGCTCATTTAATGTTCTTTGCTTGGTTTTCCTTGAAGTTCAATGAAAAATAGCCACTTGAAGAACTTTTCTATATGTTATGTAAAACGACATCTAATAGAAATCTTTTATAAGAAGGTGTACATAAAAAATTCCTTATAAAACAAAACCAGAAAAATATGGTCTCTTCGAACAAATTTCTTCTGTTTCCTTCTATTAGAAACGCAAATTATATAACATATTGCATGCCCTTCTTGCCTTGGCAACAAGGAAGCTCAGGGCTAAACTTAAGGCACAACCCTTGGTTCAGATTCCACGTGGTTTCTGGCCTCTCTTTCTATATTTAACATTACCTGTTGTGTTTGAAAGTTGAAAGCCACTTGAAATCATCTTGGAAATAGGAAGAATAAATGCTTCCCTTCCATACCTTGGCAAATAAAATGAGAGGCCTGTGTGTTCTGATGGTGCTGAAAGTCTGCAGAGGAAATGACTGTCTTTTTTTCTTTTTTTATTTAATCTCTAGTGCCTACCACACTATCTGGCTAATGGCAGATGCTCAGAAATTGTTGAATTGGGCTTAGAAACAGCCATATGAGCACAAGTGACAAGAATTCATTCAAGTATCATAATTCAGTGAGAGCCAACCCCAGATGCCAACTCCACTGTCCAACATTCTCTCACTATTGATACTTTTATGAGCTTTTAAAGCTTTTGGGCTGGGTGCAGTGGCTCACGCCTGTAAACCCAGCACCTTGGGAGGTGGAGGTGGGAGAGTAGCTTGAGCTAGGAAGTCCAGACCAGCCTAGGCAACATAGCAAGTTTTCGTCTCTAAAAAAATCCATTTTTTAAAGAAATAAGCCAGGTGTGGTAGCGCACACCTGTCGTCCCAGCTACTTAGGAGGCTGACACAGGAGGACCTCTTGAGCCCAGGAGTCAGAGGCTGCAGGAAGCCATGATCATGACACTGTACTCAAGCCTGGGCAACAAAGTGAGATCTTGATGTAAAAAAAAAAAAGTTTTTGATTTCCTTGGCATCCCCTAATAAAAGCAAACCCTCCAAGCAGGTATTAAATCCTAAAGTTGAGAGATTCTGTAGTTATTAGTGGATGCCTCAGTTTGAAAGCAAGGACTTTCAGGAGTTGGCAAGAGAGAGAAATGTCTGGAAGAGGGAGGAGCAGGACGGAGGAGAGGAAAAGACTAGGCGTGAAGGAAGTTAGCACAAGGAAGGACAGGTGGAGGGCTTCCAACCCAAAGTTTACCTACTTCACAAACTTGACAACCTGTGTGCCCTGATGAAGTCTTCTGGAATAAAAAATATATTTTATCCAAATTTTTACACTACCTTTCTATGTTTTTGGAGATGTTTACCCTGAAAGGGCATGGAATCTACTGTTAATACCAATCAGTCTCCTTTGCTTATTTCTTTTAGAAATGAATTCGGTCTTTGATTTTGCCTTCTGTTCTTCACTTTCTAACACACTGCTTCTTTTCTTCCCCAGAAACATTTTAGGAAAATAAGAAAGTGCCAGTAAGATCTCTACATAAAAGGGAGGGTACATATTCTAGGGAGTGATGTACTATCTATTCCTATATATGGAATTGGTTCTTTTATTTCTAGCGAGTCTACCTAAAAAATAAGGTATTACACCAATTCCAAATATTTGCTTAAGTCCTACTATGTTTACACATAGTAGGACCACAAGCCTTACTCAGTATCCATGAGATCACAAAACACCTCTTTCCTGAGTGTGCATAGGACCTTGAACTGAAAATTTCCATTTATTTGTCAGTCTCTATTTACCACTAGATTGTAAAGCTCCTCTTACTTGACTTTATACCCACAGTGCCGAGGACAGTATCCTTGGCGCTTAATAATGTTCACTGCTGAACTAGAAGAGTTAGACAATGGCATTCAAGGGACTTATAGTCCAGCTGGGGAGGCTGTATGCGTGCATGGCTCAAAGATGGGAGGAATCATTCACAACAGCCAATACCAAGCACCAGGGGAAAGCAGAGATGCTAGACACTCATTTCCAGGACTTCATATCCTATGGCTTCTTACTGAAAGAATTAGCCCCATTCCTAAGAGGATTCTGTGTGAAGAGAGCATGTTTTAAAAGTTCCAACAGACCCGATTTTGAAAGGAGATTCTGCCGCTGACCAGGACTGTGACTTAACGTCTCTGAGCTGCGTTACTCCGCTGTTTAAATGGCAACACTGTCTGTGTTGTAAAACTGTTGTGAAGACCAAGTCAGATCAGGTATGTAAGTCACCTAACACAGTACCTGCCGCTGAGCTGGTAACCAATTAATGTTGGCACAGCATGAACAAATATTGATTGATTGATTGATGAACTTTTCTGTATGTAAATCTGGGATATTCTTCTGGGCACATTTTCTAAACTGTACACAGATAATTTCACGGAATCTATGTATTTAAAGAATTTTTTTCGTCAAAAAATCACTCTAGGAAGAGCCTAATGAGAGTAAAACAAACATATTACTGAGTTATTAACTCCTGATGCCGTTTATAATTAGCTCCTTATCAGAGGGAGTTATTTGCAGACTATGAGAATGACACTAGCTTTTTAAATGACAGAAAGCACCAGCTTTCTGTTCAGAGTCACAACAAAAGATAACCAAACATAGCTGGAGAAGTATGTAAAAAAGATGAGAATTGAGGAAGTGAGAAATACTGCCTGGGGTATGCATGGAACATGTACAGCACACACATGAAAAACAAACAGCCCATAAACTTTTAAATTAATCGCCATCCACAAGTATTTGCAAAGCGTTTCATGTTGACTGAGTGCAATAACACGCAATGTCTCTTCTATCAGCAAACATTCAAAATCCTCAAAATGTATTAACGCCCAAATGTATTCACAAGCTCTTTCTTCTATTATAAATATACTTTGGATTTTCTACCTTTTTTCCCCTGAGAAGCTGGATACTACAATGAACCAAGGGGAACATTTAAACAATATGGAAGATGATGGTGGGATTTGGAGGTTATATTTAGGGGATAACTGTCTCTTTAACTGTCTTCAAGTTATTAGTAAAGATTAAGTTGATTTTTAAAAAAGTAATGATGTTTAAAATATATAAAAGAAGGTAAGACCAGATTTCTACCCCCCAAAATTTCCATAATCTGGCCATTGCTTTAAATCATAAAACCCTGGGACTTACTTTAGGAGGAATCTACCTTTGTCAAATGTTTTTCTGCAAAGAACACAAACATTAAAGATCGTTCTGCACCATTCTTTTCTTTGTTGTCACAGTCCAGTGCTAAAGCCAATTTGTAAAAGAATACTGTGGGTTTAATGCCTAATCCCTTTCCCTCTGGTACAGGTTATCTAGAGACAACAGGATCTTGCAAAATGCTTCATTCTGATTTTGGCTTTGTGGCTTTAAGGGGATCAGGAACCCCAGAATTGTTATCAGGTTATGCTCTTCCGGCTTTACCTTTTTTAAGGTCTCCCAGTGAAATGGGGTCTGCAGTCTAGGCCAACCTCTTCTCTGACTGCATTCACTTGTATAAGCTCATACCTGGATATCAAGTGTCAACTTGTGTAGGGTAGCTCCTATAAACTGGGTTTTGAGACTTTTGGAGGTTCATTAGGAAAAGAGCTGGGACTGAGTTGCAATGTCTGCTGTGGCCCTGCAGACTGGGACTGTCACCGGTGTCCATGTCCTGCCAGACATGCCAAAACGCCTGACCCTGTCTATAATCAAGCCTTGTGCCTCATTTCCTGAGAGCACGCTATGTCCGTCATCCATCCTTCCTCTAGGCCGTTGCTCCTGTTTTCACCCCACCCAGAATCCCTTTCCTTTTCCTTTCCGTCTCACCAAGTCTAACCACCATTCAGAGCTGAGCACAAGGCACGCTTTTTGAACAAATCTTTCTTTAACTACTTTTAGCCCACATCCCACTATTTAGCTATTTCTTATTACCTGGGATATGTGTGTGTGTGTCTGTGTGTCTGTGTGTGTGTAGGTGTGTATCTCTCTGCCCCCACACGTTACACTTGCTTTAGCTCCTCAGGGACACTGAAGGGCTGCTGGGGTCAAACTCACTGCTCTGGCATCTTCGATCACTGTGGGCCCACTGCTAACCACCCAGCAGGCCAGAGTGGAAATCAAGGTGTAAAACTAAGAGTAGCATAACCTCTCTAAGCGCCGCCCATCAAATTACCTCGTAGAGGATGTGCTGGGTAAAGACCTCCTCATTGCTCCTGGACTCATGCTGTAGTATGAAGAACTTTCCAAATCTGAGAGGGAAAAATTGGGGCCAGTTCCTGCAGCTATTGGTGCTAGAATAAAACAACAACAACGTCAGTTAAGTTCTGTGAATAAAAGATCAACGAGAGCATATTTCAATGTTGCACTTAGCACATCTTCTTTCTGCATTTATATGGTAAGCTTATCTAAAATAATCAGTAATCAACTCTGACTGCAAACAGATGTTGACCATAAAAACAGTCTATACCAGAGAGGTATATTTTTAAAATATATATCTTTCATCTTTTCTTTTTATGTAATAGTAAATTGTTACCAAAATTGCAACATTCCTGGATGCTTTTAACAAAAAAACCTCCCCATGTTTTGGTCTTAAACATTTCTTGAATAACCAGCTAGAGTATTTCCTAGCCTTTCTCATTTTGTGTGATTCAGATAGCTTCTGCTCATCTGTATTTTGGACTTTAGTGAGAACTTTAGTTCTGAACTTTAGTGAGAATGAATTCATCTTTCTAGGTCATCCACTACCAATTTCTTGTCATGTGAAATATGTAGTGACTCCTTACTCTGAATCACCTCAGCACCCACATTCATCTTTACCTAAATATTTGTCCAACCATGTAATTTAAGGCAGGGTCCTCAAACAATGGCCCTGAGCCATAGTTTTTGTAAATAAAGTTTTACAACATAGGCATACCCATTCATTCACATATTGTCTATGACTGCTACCAATCTTATATAGCAACTGTGAAATTAGTGGTGTGAGTATATTAGTGCAAATGATCTTTTTTGAAAGATAATGTAAAAACAGAAACAACAGAAACTGTATCGAGGCACTGTTTGAGAGTTAAGCCCATGTGAGTGAATATGTAAGTAAATCAAACAGGTTAATATCTACCGAAGAAAAAATAATTCAAAATATTGAGAACCGAGGACTTTTATTCATTCAACGAATGATTTTGTTGCTATTGCCAAGAACTATACTGGGTGAGGAAGGCACTTAGATGAAAGACATGAGGAGAGCCTGACGGATTAACTTAAAGACAGCTTGAGAAGTTCTTTGATAGCATTACAGATGCTCTTCGACTTACAGTGGGGTTATGTCCCAATAAATCCATTGGTTGAAAATATCATCAACCGAAATGCATTTAACACCCCTAACCTACCCAACATCATAGCTTGGTCTACTCTACCTTGAATGTGCTCAGAACACTTACATTAGCCTACAGTTGGGCAAAATAATCTAACACAAAGCCTATTTTATAATAAAATGCTGGATAACTCGTGTAATTTATTGAATACTGTACTGAAAGCAGAAAAACAGAATGGTTTGCAGTTATCTGAAGTGCAGTCTCTACTGAATGCATCTTGCTTTTGTTCCACGACAAGTCAAAGAACCATAAGCCCAGCTATCATGACTGTCTGCATTTCTAAACTGATATAGCTATACAGAAGTGGGTATCTAACCCAGCCTGGAGATAAGAGGTTCAAGGGAGTAGGAGGGTCTCAGAAAATGTGATGCCTGGGAGGAATGTTAGAAGGACAAGTAAGAAGTATGCAACAGAGAGGGAGGGAGGTTTCTAGACCTTAAATAAAGAGCATAAAGGTAAGATAACATGAAATGTTTACGGGATTTCTAATAGTTAGTGTACAATTTGTCGGGGGAGGAGGGCATGGTTAAGGTCAGGCCATGAAGGATCTGGTAGGTTTCCTTAGGGAACATAAATTTGAATCCAGCAGATTCCCCAGCCTATAAACTATGACAGCACTTATCATACTCTACTGTAACTGGGGAATCCTGGGATTATATTGTCAGCATGTACTATAATCCCTGACACCAGGATGCAGTCAGTAAACACTAGTCAAATGGAATTGGTTGCTACATTGACTTTTGTTCATTAGTCAAAGGAGAACCCACGATGGCTGGGAATGCTGTAATCAAGTTTGCACTTATAACCTAGAAAGATCCCTCCATCACTAGGGTAGACATGGGGGTGGGGGTGGTGCTTGAAGAATATAATCTGTAAACCAGAGTAGCCACTGGGGTCACTAAAACAAGGTAAGATGGGGATGGGGTCTCAATTCAAAGGATGAAAAGGAGGAGGCTGATGTCAGTGTCAGGAGTTGCAATCAAGATGTGTTGACTGCTTGACTGTCATAATAATAGGAATGCGGGCGTATGGAATGATTCAGGATTATTGCCTGGGAAAGCAGGTGAATGAAGGTGTGACGATGGAACTACGGATGCTAAGAAATGGATGGACCAACCATAGCACTTCCTTTCTGTGCCATACATTGTGTAATCTGAATGTGCGCCATTGGTACTTGACTATGGGCTTTATCACTCTTGAATTGTCTTATGTGTAGCATTTCTTTCTCAAAAGATTGAGCTGCATTTTGAAGGCAATACAGATAGGTATCATGGGGCATAAAAAGTGTAGATCTGGGCCAGCGAGAGAGATTGTCTGGAGTCCCAAAGATTGTGTTAGGGAAGTTCAAAGGCATCATAGACCCCACTGGCTTGTGAGATCAGAAAAAGGTTTGATTCCAGTAAGAGCTGGCACTTAAGCTGAGCCTCTGAGGATGGTTCAGATTTACAGGCAAAGGAGGAGGAGGCAGGGGAGGCTTTCTTAGCAAATGTTGGAGTGTATGCATAAATTTGCAGGTAGGAAGAATCAAGAGGAGGTATGAGGGAACACAAAAATTTCTAAGAATAAATACTTACCGGTTAATAGCAATGAATAAACTTTAATCCCAACTGCCAAAAAATAGGAAACTCTGAAATTCACATATACTTTCTGAATTCAAACGCATCTCGAAACATCAGGCTCTCACCAAGGAAGGGCCTTTCATTCAAAAACAAATGGAGAGGCTTGACAGTTAAGGGTAAACAGAGTTCTGATTAATCATTTTGCTAGCGATTCCCTAATTTGCTTTTCATATTAAATTTATTTGCATAATTTCCCCTTTTATTTCATAATATTTTATGTATGAAGCAGGCCGTGGAGGAGGGGCAGGGAAAGATTATTCCGGCATGGGCCTGGGTCACTCATCCTCACTCTTAGCGGCCTGACACATCAGGTACTCATGCTGTGGGCCTTCCTGGAGCTTCGAGAGCCACGCCTCTGGTTGGTTCAAGAAGAGTAATAAGGCTGACAAGTGGCAAGGGTTCGGATTTAGGTGTTCTTCACAAACTTCAGATTGAAGCTGAGGCCTCGGCTAGGTGGAGAAGCCGTTTCATTCCTGAGCTTGGAGGAAACTGCTTGTTTCTCGCTCCCTCATTCTCAGAAGGAGAGACAGAGCAAGATGTGAATGTGAGGGACCTGATTGACCAAGAGGAAAAGTCCGAGGCTTCCTACTTAGAATATCCAGCTGTATTTACATTCAACGCTTCACCTGTTATTATCCATCCTAGTCTTTTGTCTGGAAAAAAAAATTGTGTGTGTGTGTGTATTTTTTTTTGAGTTGGAGTTTCACTCCCTCACTCTGTTACCCAGGCTGGAGTGCAGTGGAACCCTTATGGCCACGGCAGCCTCAACCTGCTGGGCTCAAGCAATCCTTCCGCTTCAGCCTTCCGAGTTGCTGGAACTACAGCACGTGCTACCACACCCGGCTAATTTTTGATTTATTGTAGAGATGAGGTCTCGCCTGCCCAGGCGGGTCTCGAATTATTGTAGAGATGAGGTCTCAAACCCGTGGGCTCAGGCAATTCTCTCACCTCAGCTACCCAAAGTGCTGGGATTACAGGCTTGAGCCCAGCCTGGATTATATTTTTAAATTGTCAAGAGATACAGAATAGGTAAAGAAAAAAAACGCATGCAAAAATATTGCATGCACACCTCTCAGATATTACAAAAATAATGAAGCCCACATGAATAGCCCTTATCTTGTCCATATCCTCGCTGCTTGTGAACTACTCAGTACACTGCAACTGTAATGTCACAAATGGTACCAGGTGGCCTGGCACTTCCAAAAGGGTCTACTGGATGTCTGGTGAGTAACTTTAGATCTTAACAAACTAGTTTGCGTGTGTCTTGAATTTTAAAACATCACTAAGCTTCTGAAATAAGAATGGATTTCACAACCCGGCTAAATAATGCTAGTAATTCCCAGATCCAAACTCTGCCTGCCTTCTTCAAAAGAGTCTTGTAAAGAAACATCCCCCTGGAACTGCCTGTGTGCATGGATCACATGGAGGGCTGGATTTTGACTCAGTGACACTGTCATGACTAGAGAGAAAGCCTAACATCTGAGGGCAGGGGGTCCCTGTCAAAGTGTCCCTGCAACAGGTTGAGTATTCGTGGCGTCCCTAATCTGGAAAACAGAAAGAGCTTTTGGCAGGTCATGAGGAACTCAGGAGGTGGGCTTTGGGCAAGTTTCTCTGAATACCCATGAAGCCTTGTTTTGATAAGCACTTCATATACTGTACCTAATTTAAGCCTCAGAACAAGCTTCTCAGGAAAATGCATTTTCTAGATGAGGGGAACTTAAGCCTTGGAATGAGATTAAATAACATCCCCTCAATTACAGAGAGACAAAAAGAGTCAGGGTTGAAATGTAAGGATGCCTGACCTTGAAACCTGGTGCTTTCCTGCTGCACCACGCTGACTCTCATATATAGTACTGCCTCAAACTCGAGATAATAAAAAGGTATATAGTGCCTCTGTCCCCAAAGGTTTACAGCCTAAGTGGAATATTAAAAAGACACCTGAACATCTTACGTAATGCCAAACGTGTTAAAACTCACAAGAGAAATGCAAAGATTGTGTTAGGAAAGTTCTAAGGAGTCACAGATCCCACTGGCTTCTGAGATCAGAAAAACATTTAATTCCAGGAAAAGCTGGCACTTAGGCTGAGACTTCGAGGGTGGTTCAGACTTACAGCAGCACAGGAGGAAACAGGAGAGACTTTCTGGGCAAATGACAGAGTGTGTGCATAAGTTTGGAGGTAGGAAGTCAAACGAGTGGTCTGTGGGATCCGGGACAGTGTTTGAGTTAGGGGAGTGGTAAGACCACTTTTAGACCCGAGGGACGTTCACATGGCGACAGCAGACAGAATGCATGAAAGGGGATGAAGGTTCTGGGATTGAGGAAATCAGAGGTTGGTGCAGAAGTCCTGGCAAAAGGGAAGGGAGGCCTGAGATCTGCTGTCAAGAAAGAACAGAGACTGTTTACAGTGGACATCTGACACTCCTCCAGGATAGTACACAGGTCTAAAGGACTGGTTCCCTATTGTGCGCTACGAAAGGGCAGAAATAAATGACCAGATTCTTCTAACAAATATAAAGTATCAACAAGACGCATATAGCACAGTATACTTTTTAGCAAAAATAGTATTAAGTCCTTCTTTTGCAAATTAAGGAAATAATAAAAGTGTTAAGAATTGAATGACTTATCCGATGTCACTCAATTTCTGGCCTGCCCCGGATATCACCCTGGGTTTCTGAGGTTAAGGACAACCTGCCTTCTGGTGTGTTACAGAGATGACGAAGCCGCTGCCAATCAAATGTGAAGATGCTAAGAAAGGGCTGGACCAACCACAGCACTTCCTTTCTGTCCCATACATTGTGAAATCTGCATTTGCGCCATTTATACTTGACTGTGGGCTTTATCACTCTTGAATTGTCTCATATGTAACATTTCCTTCTAAATAGATTTGAGTTGCATTTTGAAGGCTATAAAGACTGATATTGTGGGGCATACCAAGTGCGGGTCTGGGCCAACGAGAGACTGTTTGGAGCCCCAGCTCTGCCAGTAACCGTATGTGGAACTTGGTGAACCTGCTGAAACTCTTTGGACCTCGAAATTCCAATAATAAATATGAACGTGAAGAACCGCCACTGCCACCATCACTCACCACTGCCACCACCATAGCAATTTATGAAGCATCACTTATGGGCCAGAAGTTGGGGTGAAGGCTTTAAGCATATCGTGCTATCAAATCCTCACAATACCGCTAGGAAGGAAACTGCGGCAGGCAGCGGTTCAAGAACCCTCCCGGGTTATGACGTCAGAGGTGAGCCCACATGACCTTTCATCTTGCAGACTCTAGAGCTCCTTTTGTGTTCCCAAACAGCTCACCACAGTTTTGTGTATACAGCTGATGATCAATAAATATGCTTTGTGCTTTGAACCAAAGAGAGTAAATCATTACCCTCCCCGTTTGCCCCTCTAAACTATAAATGGTATAAAATGAAACTTAGGATTCTGTAAATATGCGTAAGTCATGAGGAAGGGCTTCTTGACTTTCTTACACAGTATCGCAACTACTTTAACCTCAAGTGTTGTGTTCTACTGAGGAGTTTTTCTCGAAGAGTTGACTTGTGGAAATGGGTTCTTCAGATATTATTTCTAAGTCATTTCCTTCCCCCCACCTTTCCTGCCATGAGAAGAATGTAGTCTTTGTGTCATTTCTTAATAAATGGTTTGCTATTAAGGAATCATTATAGTAATGTGGGCTACTGGAAGAAAGGGGTTACTTTAGTAGCCAACCCTCTTAATGACCTGCTCTTCTGTACACATTAGTAGTTGGATAAGGCTGTGGTTATTGAACTTCTGCCATCCACCAGAGACAAGCTGCTCAAGCTTGCATTGTTGCAAAGAGAGAATAGAATGATGGAAAAAAAATTCTAGCCAAATTTTCAAGTTACTCTGCCTGAGAAACGACAGTGAACAGTTTCCAATTTGTTCAACAGAAGTCAGCAGGCAGTGTTAACTATGCGATCAGTATGTCCAGCCTGTGGTTAATGGTACATGTCCTCTGAGAGGATACATTCCATGAAATCTAACAAATATTTTTGGAACACTTGCAGTGAGCCAGACATTGCTCCAGAGGCTTGAGATACAATCAGCGGACAAAGATATATAAAAGCCCTGCCCTTGTAGGACTTACATTTTATTTTATTTTATTTTATTTTTTGAGTTGGAGTCTCACTCGGTCACCCAGACTGGAGTGCAGTGGCCGCTCCCGGCCACCGCAGCCTCGACCTGCTGGGGTCCGGTGATCCTCCCAGCCTCAGCCTTCCGAGTAGCCGGAATTACAGGCATGTGCAACCATGCCCGGTTGATTTTTTGATTTATTGTAGAGATGAGGTCTCGCTGCCCAGGCGGGTCTCGAACCCAGGCGGGCTCAGGCAATCCACTCACCTCAGCCTCCCAAAGGTGCGGGATTACAGGCTGAGCCACCGAGCCCAGCTAGGACTTATATTTTAAAGGTTAACCAACATTATTGTCCCTTCCTCAAATTTGCATGGAATATGGACTCACGGCAATAAGTAACTCCCTCTCCACCCTCAAAACAAAAAACTTACCAGGGTTTAACACTCAATTTCCAACTTATAAAATAACTACGAAAAAAAACCCAGACATATATTTTTCAGATTACATGATCTGAAATACTGAGACTTTGGGAACTTGGACTTTAAGACTGAGGGTGAAAAAAGTTCAGCAACAGCACACAGTTCTATGGGCCCAGCACAATTTAGTGTTGTTTTGCATTCTAGTGGCAAAGATCTTGAAGAAAGTCCATGTCACTGGCACAAAAGGACTGAACATGGGAAAATACTTGTTCTTCTTTCTATCAAAGGCACAGTTGTAAAACGCACAATGCTATGAAAACTCAAGCAAATCTGGAATCATCGTTAAAGGGAATTAACTTTGAAAAGTAATTTATGGCAAGAAAATTCAACTCTTTTGTTATCTTCCTTTTACCGTAATATGCTTCCTGAACACTGTCTATGAGAAAGGGCTTTTAGAAAGACAGAAAAAAAATTATAAGTATAGTAAAATTAACTCATTTTATCAATTTGTGCTCTCTGCCAGAGTTTCCTGACTGTGGCTACAAGGGGCTGTAAAACTGATGAATTTGCATGGAAAAAGAAACCAGTGTAAGTAATTTGTGTAAGAGGTAACACGGACATAGACTGCTATAATTCAGACACCCTGCAGATAGCAGACTGCTGCAGTGTGAGCAGTTATGGGTTAGAAAAATGACCACGCTGCAGTCAGTCTGACTTGAATGGAAATCAATCATGAAGGTACTTTCTCTGCAGCCTCCACACCACCGTCTTCAGCAACTCCTTTGCCAAGCAGATTTCTGGTCTGTAAACCCTGTGCTGAGCTCCTTCTTTTCTACCCTTCCTTTTAAAAAGGCCTGACCAAAATGCAGGCTAGGAGTATGGTTTTTCCAAATAGGAAAAAAAAGAAAGGCACTGAACTCAAGCGAGGATTTCCCTCTCTGTGGAAATGAACTTGCCTGCTATGACAAGGTTTCAGCAATGTCTTTTATGAAATGGGGTATTAGGTGCCCAAGACTGGCAGAATGTTCTTAACCCCACGAAAGGCCCCTGCGGACACAGCACTGTCTTCACACACCCCTGCCTCGTGAACACAAGTCAAGGAAGAAGTATGTTCGTGGTGGCAGAAGGGCTGCAGGCAGGTGAACAAGGGAATTTTATTTCCGAAAAAAATAGGAACAACACACAGGTACCCTCTTCTGCCCTACTCTAAATCACGAAGATGGTTTATCTTTGGCAGATAATAATTATAAGTTTGATCTGTAAATTAAGTTTATTTGGGGACTTCATTTCATTACACAAGCTGTCTTGCATCTCAAGAAACTTAGATATATACTCTATAGAGGATAACGCCTTCTCCTACTTATTTCTATAGTCCCCTCCACACACTGTGCAGAATACTTCCTATATTACATATACCACAAACAGTTATTGAACTGAACTAAAATCCTATGAGCTTGTTAATGAAAAATAGCTAACAGCTAGTATTTATCAAGTATTTATTATGTACCAGGCAACGTGCCAGGTATTTTACCTGAATTATCTCATTTAACCCTCGCTGTATCCCTACAGAATACGTATTTGTATTATTCCCATTTGCAAATGAGAAAATTAGTTGTGACGTTAAACAGCATGATTAAGATCACACAGTTCAAATAAGTGAGAGAGCAGGGAATTGAATGTAGATACTTCCTCAATGTCTGCTCAAAGAAACAGGGGTGAAACCTCCACTTCAAATCCCCCTGTCTTTCCCTTGTCATCAGTTACTAGGGAGATGAATTCAACAAGATTTAAATAGAAACATAATTACCACCTACCACGTGACTGGCAAAACTTTGATTGCATCATCCTCCGTCCCCCTTCTCTGCTTTTTCAGGTCTGTGGCCTTATGAGTGTCAGCTGGTATGCCACTGGACGGAGAGCCCTGACACTTGGTCTAACACAGCCGTCCTCGAAGTGGTTAGGCATGCTGACCGATCTCCTGCATTAGTGGCTTCTGCCTTTGGGATTGAAATTGATTTTCTGCGTTTTAGAGTATCACCGTGTCTTAGATTTTAGCTGAGGTCAAATGTGGGACCCGTCTAGTATCTGCTACAGCCTGAGCCATGGGATTAAGTCTTCCCTGACAGGGGATGGATGTGATGGCCTAAGAGGTCTCTTCGGCACAATGATCTAGAAACCAGGGAACGGCTTCTACATATAAGCCTCACAGCCAAGAGTGCCCTGGGACTACCTGACCATTAGCTGTTAGGAAACCAAACTGCATCAGGTGCCCTATCCCAACAGCCAAGTCATCCAGTTGTCTACGAAAACAGCAGTTCTCAATATTTTCACCAAGAACTGCCTCATTTTTCCCTCCTCCATCTATTTAAATATTCTGGGTGTTAGCATAGACCCATATTGATCACATACTGGGTTAGTTCAGTTATAGTATTTGACATAATGTGTGGTTTTGCTAAGTGTAGACTCCACCAATCTCATCCTAGACATGTCTAGAGAGTCACCACCAACAGCTTTTCTAATCAGCAAGAGTTGGCTGGGTTATATTCCGGTCAAAATTTCAACAACATTTATGGCCTTATTGTAGAGTAACATAGGATTTCTGTCAACCTTTTGGAAATCATAAAAAATGCCTTTTAGTTCCTATTGGATATGAAGATCTGTTCTTAAAAAAACTTAGGCTTACCAGTGGATAAATAAAGGTTTACTAAATAGCACATTGTCAGTAATAACCTCTGGCAGACAACTGCTATTCACAGAGAATTTTGTTGTTCTTTATAATATGGTTGGAAGCACAATTTTTAAATACTGTGGAACTAAGCACTACTTTTAAGAGCTGATACAAATAACCCAGGTGTGGCTGGCCACTTAAAAAAGTGTCAATGTGTCAGAGTTAAGATTATTACTATTTTTTTTTTAGGTTGAGAATTTTAGGACATCTTATGATCCATTAGATACCCTGGGATAGCAATTTCCAGAATAGTACAGAAACATAGACTTTGACTGAAGATGTGAAGAATAAGAATTTTCTGGCTTCCTAAAGCAGATGAATGGGGTCTAATATTCGCATACTTTTAACTTCATCAGAATTATTAACTCTGAAGGAGTCACTAATAGTTCTAAAAATTTGGTTATTAGAACATGAATTCTAAAGTTGGTCTTTCTTAATAAACATGCACACAAACACCTTCAAAAAATATGCTGATAGTGGTCAGTTCAAGGATCAGCTCTGAACACACAGTGAAAGATCAGGGGCTGAGGCACTGCTCAATAATAATCATGGCAGTTACCAGTGTTAAGCACACCTACTGTATGACAGACACTAGACGCTCTCTCACTTAACCTCCATAGCACTCTTGGGAGGTATTACTATTTTCAGCACTGGGACTTACATGTAGCACCCAGTTGGGACTTAATAAATATTTGGTGAGTGACTAAGTGATCACAGCCTATGAGGAAGAATGCAGCTGAAAGAGGCTAAATATTGCCCAAACTCATACAGTTAATAAGTGACAAGGCCTGATTCCCCAACTCTATACCCTATACTATTTTATAGTACCAGCTGCCATCTTGAATATAGTTCATACATATGATACACAGGAAGTATAACCAGTGAGTTACCTAGAAAAAACTAGGAACAGATGAACATACAAATAGAGGACATGACAACAAATTTGTATGTACACCAAGGTATTATATGTTGTGCTTCTTCTCAGGTCAAATCTTTCTAATAAAAGTGTTCCTGGTCTGGCAAATTCAGCAGAAACTTCAGCAGAGAATAGAGAACACAAGACCCCAAATCCTGCTGTGAGAACTCTCACTGCCACTCTAACCAAGGAAGGTTGTGGGAGAATGAGTGTAACAGAAAGGACTGGAACTCCATACATAGCATTGACCGAAGGTTCTGTTGATGCCATAAGCTTGTTCCCGCTGTAGTTCTCACTTCTCCTGCTCTGTGGTTCCTACCACAGCTGCCAGGGTGCACACCAAACATTGGGTCTATGCACGTTTTACTTCGTAGGGTTGAATTAGTGAGGACAGAGTCAGCCTAAGGGTGGGGACATCTCTCAACTTACGTGGCACGTTCCCCGTTGGGTGAGGGGGGTAGGAAAGGAAAAAGCGAGCTTGGCCACCCTGCTGGGACTCAGAAGAAAGGCTAGTTTGATGAAAATTTCTGTTACTGCCAGGTCATCCCATTTGCTGCCAGTTTTACTATCCAAACATCCACCCCAAATATGTCAAGAAAATTAAAAGAAAAAAAAAAATTATACAACAAAACATCCTCCTGAACTAATTCCATTTCAATATTTATTTAGAAAATTTATTGAATTATAGTAGAGGAAACCTGCTAAATTAAGCCAGCCAGACTGTTATTTTTCTTCCTAAGAGTATGGCAATATTTATTATTTTATCTCTCTATGAGGGGCTGATTAGAACTAGAAAATATAACATGTGCAATGCCATAATATACACAGAAAAAGGTGGCTCAGACAGGCAAAATGAAAAATACACAGGGACACTCTGAGTCTTCTCTTCCATATTTTAACAGGTTTTCTTTAAAAACTGCATTTTGGAGATAGACATTATGATTTTTTTTAAAGGGACCCTCACTCCTTCATCCACTCCACACCTGACCCTCACTTTAGAAGATGTGCCGTTGACTTCTGCAGATATAAAATGTGTGATGTTCATTTTAAAATTACTAGTAGAGCCTGCTATTGACCATCTAATTATGCCGAGTTCCATTTATAAACATAGCTAACCACTAAGTTTATGGAGACTTTTTGTGCTGCTTTAATAGGATATTGATCGAGAGCATAGTTTGAGTAGACTGCCATTGAATTGTGTAATGGCAAACAAAAGGCAAGGTCACAGCCACTGTTCATGCGAGGGCTGCAGTCTATTTTTTATTATATTCCTTTTGTTTCTTCCTTTGATGCTCAAGCCCAAACAGTGTCTTTGGAAAGAAGATCTTGCTTAAGAATATAAGCTATTTTAAAAATTAATTTCCATATAACGATCATAGCTGCTGTGTTACTTAACAGGGGCAAACCAACAGGCCGCTTGCTCAGAAGGAAAAGTTTCAAGTCGATTCTGCTTTCATAAAGATCTAACGCATTGCACACATTTATATGCCACCCCCAAGGACTGGACGTCTAAAGTTTCTTATCCTATCCCCATTTCCTCATGAGTCCTCTGTGCAAGAACATTTTGTATTTTCAAGTCTGGGCTTGTTCCTATGGGAGAGTTTCATTTTATTATTGTGGCTTTTAGCGGAGTTCATTTTGTTTTAAAAGTTCCGTCCTGTCATGTTAGAGCAATGCTAACAGTTCTTGCTAACTTGCTGAAAATCCACGTGTGTGGACGCGGGTACTCGAAGACACAACGAGGACCTAGAGCCTTCAAAGAGAAGTTTGAAACGGGCTGCAATTTGGATGTTAATAACGACAATTCCTGTGTGAGAATCCAGAATGAGCACACATCTCTAAGGCAGAAAACAGCCACTAGGGTGCCACCTCATGCCAGGCTGCGGCATATGCCTGGTTCCATTCACTCCCACTCTCCATTGACAAACGGCTCGGGAATCCTGCAGTCTACCCAGCGGCCCAGCTTTGTGGCAGGGCCAGGACAATTCAGCTGCTGGATTTTAATAGATTCTGCAGCAGTGCAACAGGAACCAAAAATCAGTCTGGGTAACTGAGAGTGGTTTTCACACCCGAAGACTCTAAGGCTGGCCACAGTGTACTGAGAATCCTGGCTTTTCAAAATTCCAGGCCCATGAAGTCATCCTTAGCCACGAAGTTTACTTAACCCTTGCAGCCGGCCTGGGTGTACAAACCGCTGCTAGGAAATTAGAGCCCACCAGGCCAGAGTCACAATGGCCTGTGTGTGTGTGTGTGTGGTTTTCCTCTACCCCAGCGAAGTATTTAAGAGTTCAGAGTCACTCCACCAACTTCAAGTAAAACGGAGTCAGCACTTTAGAAGGAAATGGGCAGAAGTAGTGGATTTTTTGGGAGAACTTTCTGGGTTCATACCAGGAGTGCTGTTTGACAGCCTTGGAGCACATACTTTGAGGAAAACACTGGTGCAAAAATAAACAAAAGAGTGGGTGCTGACAGAGAGGGCTATCAAAGCAGCATCGTTTAACAGCTAGTGGAGTGGGCTCTCCTCGAGCAACTTCGAGGGAACGAGACCAATCTGAGGCTCTAGAAGGCTTTGTTTGAAAACGTAGCATCGCGTAAGAGCCATTTCAGCAGATGGTTCTTGTCTCTTTCCTCATAGTATTATGCTAAAACAACCTCAGCGATTCTGAACCACGTTGCTAGCACTTGTAAGCCTCCTTCCCCAAGTCAGAGAAGACTCCTGTCTTCCTCTCGGGCACAGTGTCTAGTGGGCTGTTCTAGTTAATGAACAACTGGAACAGCTTTCAGATGGTCCTACCAAGTGTGTGTGGGGGAGAGGTAGCAAGAGAACACATAGAAACTTGTGTTCATGCTCAGTACCCCCCTTGCTGCAGAAACAGAACTCTTTCTTGTCTTTCGTGGACTTTAGATGATAATGCAAAAAATTAAAATTAAAAATTATAGGGTGGTGGGTAGGAGGAAGGCGGAGAGGGGAGTTCCTGGAGGACCACAGCTCCAGTCGGCCAGTAGGAGCCCCTGATTTCAACAGCTCCGATCGGTGTAATTTAACGTCAAGCAACCTTGATTCCTCGTCCCTCACCTCTGGATCCGTGAGGCCAAATCAGCAGCTTTCTTCTGAGTTTCTTTGCCATTGCCACCTTGGTAGTAGCACGACTATAAACAACACACTTAGCAGGCAGTTATTTCAGTGAATCCTCTTGAGGAAAGACTCAAACAGCTCCTCCCTCCTCTATCACATGCAAAAGGAGGAGAACTGAAAACAGAAACCAACTGGAAACCCGGGGAAAGTAAATATTTATATTAGCAAATTTAAAAGTTGAATACTAAAGATCCAGATAGAAAAATGTCTAGCGAAGGCCGTCACGACTGATCACTGTGAAATTTCCAAGCCACACACAGGGTCATAATGAGGTGTGAAGGCCGGGAGGGGAGGAGGAGACTAGGGTAGTTAAGAAGTTAAGAGGACATCTGCCAAACTGTGGGAGAGATTCCACGACTCTAAGGCCACTCAAGACATCCAGGTGAAAGGCAAAACTATGGAGGGAGTAAAGGATCCTAGTGGTGAGGTGAGGAGGAACAGATGGAGCACAGGGTATTTTTAGGGCAGCAAATCTATTCTGGATGATTCTGCATGATGCCATGAGAGGGGGCACCTGTCATTAAGCATTTGTCCAAACCCACAGAATACACAACACCAGGAGTGAACCCTAATGTAAATTATGCACTTGGGTTAATAATTATGTGTCAACTCATGTATTGTAACGAATATACCACACGAATAAAAGGGGGAAACTGAGGGGAAGGGACACAAGGAGCTTCTGTACTTTCTCTTTTCCTATAACTGTTAACCTTTTAAAAAATGGCTCCAAAAAAGAATAAAGCCTATTGATTAAAAATAAAATCCTACCTGAAAACAAATCCAGGAAAACATTTCAATTAAGTATTTTACTGCTTTGGCTTACATGAAAATAGTTTTAACCTTTTTTTTAAGTACACAAATTAATAAGCTAAAAGTTTATCAGCTCAGCAAGAAACTGATAATTCAATAAAAGCGCAGAACTCTTGGATTCGATTTTGTTCTCCAATGCAGTCATCAGAGAGGTCATGACAAAAAGGCCTGCAGGCGGCTGAGAACAGCAAAGAAAGTAGAGCGAATCGCTTAACCTCCTGGGGCACCATGCCTCCTTCATCTGTGAAAGCCACTAAGGGAGGACTGAGTGAGACAATGTTTACGGCGTGCCCAGCACAATGCCTGGTCCATGTGCATGCTTCATAAACACTAGCTACTAGCATTTTTCATATTCTATTACATCATGATCCTAACAGGGCCAGCATCATAGGTTTAATCAACTTAGAAGTCAGCTAGCTTATTTCTATTTCAATGATACAGAACACCCAGCCTCGCTCCTCTGCAAAAATCACCCACTGCAGCTCTGGAAGGGACCCTTCACTGTTGCAACATGAGGCACAGGGAAGAGGGATGGTTGAGGATTTCAGTTCCGTCATGTGGCTTGTGTGTTAGGTCTCTCAGGAAGGTGGGTAGGTGAGGAGACCTGACCTGGGGGACCTGTATCCCAGCAGCCAAGGTCAATCTTGTGAAATGCACCCAGACAAACCTCGATTAAAGATCAGCGAGAAACAGGGGTCTACAGTCGACCAGCTTGGCCTGAAGCCATGATTGAGCTGAAACAGCTCAGACCCTCTCTTGCCAAACAGTTTCTGTCAGCACGAGGGCATATGTGAGCGAGCCCCAGAGCGATTACACAGCAGTGTGCAGAATCGAAGTGCATCCAAGAGCCGAAGGACGTTGGCGATGCCAGGCGCTGGCCAGGCAGCCCCCTGATCGGGGATAGAAAACAGATCCAGGTCCCTCTGCAGATTCAATCACTGTCCGGCCGTACCCCCTGGTCATCTTGAAGGCAGGCTCAGCATTCACTGGGCAACCACACAGTCTGGGACTGAATGGAGGTCTCACCAAGCCAGGAACTCATGGGCTTTGGAGAATAAGACCTTAAAAGGAAATGTAGGAAGTGGAAGAAGGACCAGAGACTGGGGTGGTTCTGGACGGGGCAGGCCTTCTCGGGCCTGGGAAGTGGCATTGTCAGCATTACAGCAGCCAGGGTGGGATAAGATGGTCTAGTGCTCCAGTATAGGTGTTGAAAGGATTTTCTTTCCAATCTTGAAGCCATGTTTAGATCCCAGGAAGGAAGGGTGCAATGAATCTATTTCCCTCTAATGTCACTATGACAGGGATACTCCAGTAGATCTATGCTCCCTATGTTACTTTGATTATTTATTTATTTATTTTTTGAGTTGCAGTCTCATTCCGTTGTCCAGGCTAAAGTGCAGTGGTTCACTCACGGTCACCTCAGCGCCCACCTGCCAGGCTCTGGTGATCCTTCTGCCTCAACCTTTCAAGTAGCTAGAACTATAGGCGCACACTACCACACCCAGCTAATTTTTTATTTATGGTAGAGATGAAGACCTGCCAAGTTGCCCGGGCTGGTCTCCAACCCGCAGGCTCAGGCAATCCACTGGCCTTGGCCTCCCAAAGTGCTGGGATTACAGGCTAAGTCACCAAGCCCGGCCTACTTTGATTATTGCAATTGTAAGAAAAATATGGGATATTTATCACTTTCAAAAATCTTAAGAAGTAAAATAAGATATATACGTGTGCATTGCTATTTGTCTATGGCAAATAACCGGCTAATCAGCTGTGTGGTAACTAGGGCAGCCTATGCCCCCCAGCTTAACAAAGGAACCTAATCTCTATACAACTAACTGCTACTTTAAGCACACTTCAGTAATATGGCAGCGACATCTCCATTCCAAGTCATAGCCTGCTGCTTGTCCCCAATGCCTCCCTTCTTTGGGTTTCAACTCCTCTGCCCTGGAGTCCTTGTCGCCCAGAAATATAACACCCACAGCTACCATCCCACTGTCTTCCCTGTCTGGTTGCATAATGTCAATTTTTCCAAGTTCCCTTTGCCAGTCTAAGAGTGTGAATTCTAGCATTAGAGAGACTTAGCTTAACCATTTAGCTACTGCTTGACTTTGGATAAATAACTTAAATAGTCCCTTCATTTAACTCATCTGCAGAAATGGGGGTAATTCCTTTTTATTTCTGTAAATTTATAGGGCACATGAGAAAATGTTACATGGACGTAGTTGGGAGTGATCAAGTATGGGGGTAATTTCTTGTCTGGCAAGTTCATCGAAAGGATTAACTTATGTAACATACCTTACAGCCTGGCACAGTGCCTGGCAGGTAGTAAATGTCCAAACGTCATTCTGTCCCCCCTGCCCCCACAACGTATCCCTCTTTCTGGACTCTCAGGACCCTTCCAGCCTAGGAATGACTGAAATAAGATCGAACATATTTATTTTTACTCCACCTCATTCCACAAAGGGTCTGTTGCTTCTTGAAACCAATTTTTCCAATCTTACCTACAAGTGGTTTTTTGAAGTAGATGGAGAGGTAAAAAAAATAAAATTTTAATATTGGGTATGTGTTTTCCCTTCTTTTTACTGAGAAATGGGACTAGAACAGCATAGCTACTGTAAGTATGCTTTTAAATAAAAACCAAGAGTCGTTCTTGAGGGAAGGCAGCTCTGAGTGTGTCACTGGATTATGTCATAACACAAATACAATCAAGGGGCCTTTGCTCAACGGAACAGGGTGGTGACAGGTGCTCTTCACTCGCTATTGTTAGTGATTATCGACAAGCTGGTAATGATCAGCCCATACCGTGTCACTCATACTGAAGGCATTAGCATTGCTCAAAGGTCAAGACCAAATTCTTTTTAAAAGACAGAATTTCTCAGAAATCAGGGAAGTCCCAGAATTTTCTAAAACCAGGTCCACACTATGATCTAGGGCCGCATGAGACCCTCAGGATTTCAGCCCTTTCCCTACCCCTCATGTTAAAACATTTAATTTTTCCTGATTTAAATTCTTGGCTGTCAAACCAACTGTGTGGCAAAATTCTTCCAATGAGCACATGGAAAGGGGATTCTGAAAGCTTTTTATGTCTCCAGGAGTCCTAGGCAGAAAGTAAGCGCAAACCCAAGGCAAATCTGCACCAAATCAAAGCAAAATTATACTTACTCTGTGACACTCTTACTAGCTCAGTCACACTAAAAACACCTGATGTGACAAAACTGTCCTGGAAGCCCAAATGTCCTAGGGAAACAAAAACAAAAGAAAACAAAGTGTCATAAATAGAAGACATTTGACAACAGAACTCTCAATATTAGTTTCATTATGATTAAAACATATGGTGCCTAATCTCATTCTCTGCTCTAGTTGGGGTTTACGTGGGAG
The DNA here is from genome assembly GCF_000164805.1 of Carlito syrichta. Taxonomy (NCBI): domain Eukaryota; kingdom Metazoa; phylum Chordata; class Mammalia; order Primates; family Tarsiidae; genus Carlito; species Carlito syrichta. The sequence goes on from NW_007251765.1 coordinate 1,252,711, forward strand.
GCACAGTCATTTAGCTATGGAGATAGATTTTTGGTTTGAATCTGAAGGTGTGGAAAGCTATGACACAACAACTGGCTGACTTTTAAAATCGTTAAAAAAAAAATTCAACAGGAAATCTGAAACAAAAGACAATGTAAAATAAATGGTTACCTTGGGTGACCTCTGAGACCCGAACAATCAGGATGAAAACAGCGTATCTACAAATTCGCCAGATAGCTAAATTCCATAATAATTTTTAAACATTATTCTCTAAAGAAACATCTGATTGGGATTAGTTATTCATCCACTTAACTCAAACAAGATTTAAAGATGCTCCCTTTATTCCTAGAGGCATTGTAGGGTGAATTTTTAAAACTCCAGAATAGAAAACGCAAGTTCCAACCCATAGACATGAAAACAAATTCTCTTGAACACAAATCAAAATGCAGATTTTTTTTTTTTTTTGAGTTGAAGTCTCACTCTGGGCCACCCCAGCAACACCCTGCTGGGCTCCAGTGATCCTTCTGCCTCAGCCTTCCAAGTAGCCGGAACTACAGGCATGCGCTACTACGCCTGGCTTTTTAAAAAAAATTTATTGTAGAGATAAGGTCTTGCCAAGTTGCTCAGGCTGGTCTCGAACCCACAGACTTAGGCAATCCACTCACCTTGGTCTCCCAAAGTGCTGGAATGACAGGCTGTGCCACCAAACCCAGTCTAGATTTTTTTTATACACAGAACATTTTTATGTGTTGGCTAACTTTTTTTTTTTTTTTGAGAGAAGATGATAAATCAATGGCTTGAAAATTATTTACTATTTGACAAAAATGTAGAATCAACCTAAATGCCCATCAGTTGATCGGCAGATAATGAAAATGTGGTATATATACACACTATGGAATACTATTCAGCTGTCAAAGAGAATGAAAAAATGTATTTTGCGGCAACTTGGAAACATTATCTTATGTGAACTAACTCAGGAAGAGAAAACCAAGCGCTGTATATTCTCACTTATAAGTAGGAGTTAAACTAAGGATCTGCAAAGGCGGAGATGATGTAATGGACAGAGCATGATATAATGGACACTGGCGACTCAGAAGGGGGAGGAGGGGAACGGGTGATGGGGCAAAAAATCACTTATCTAGTACAATGTGCACAGGTGGGGGTGGTGGGTACACGTTAAGTCCTGACTTCTTCGCCACTATACAATGCAGTCGTATAACCCCAAACTATATGTACCCCCTAAAGTTATTGAAGTAAAGAAAAACAAAGTTTAAAAAATTATGTAATCTTTGAACTCTGTTTTTGCGAGATATAATGAATTTTCTTTAGGATATCTATATTATACCTATCACCAATTACCCATTTAACTTTATGGCATTTTCAGAAATATAAGACTTAGCCGGGCTCGGGGGCTCAACCTGTAATCCCGCGCTTTGGGTGGCCGAGGTGAGTGAATTGCCTAAACCCGTGGGCTCGAGACCCACCTGGGCAACTTGGTGAGACCTCGTCTCTACAATAAATCAAAAATTAGCCGGGCGTGGTAGTGCGCGCCTGTAATTCCGGCTACTCGGAAGGCTGAGGCGGAAGGATCGCCGGAGCCCAGCGGGTCGAGGCTGCGGTGGCTGGGAGCGTGCCACTGCCCACCAGTCTGGGCGACAGAGTGAAACTCCAACTCAGAAAAAAAATAATTATAAGACTTAGGAATGGCAAGGAATATATAGTCTACCAAATGTAGTTTCCCTTTCTGCCTCTAAAATTTTCCAATTGTATGAGTCACACAAGACCCTAGTGAAGAGATCTTTCTAGCATCAGCTTATTCTCTAGCTGCTTTAAAATTTTGGTCAGAGGAGAGGTCATTGGTTGAGAAATTTTTGAAATAACTGTTCTTTGAAATAAGACACATTCCTTTAAGAAATGCAATATAAGAAAATAGACCAAGCTGAATCTGTTATATATTCAGAATCTGTTATATATTCAGATTGGTCTATTTATTTATTCATAAGTAAAACTTATGTTTTGATAAAAGCTAGATAAGGGGAATCAGGATCATCTGTGGTGCAGTTTATTCACCAGTAAATTTATTAAATGTTATGAACATAAACACGTGCAAAAAAAAATTACCATGTGTTCAAAGATTATAAATGGGCCTGCAAATTATTTGTCTTCTTTTGGCTATGTTGGAGTCTTGCATAAGAAAGATTTCTACTGAGACTTTAAAAAGGTTTTTCAGTTAACTTTTATATCAAACATGCCATCTACCGTATTTCACATAAAACAGTTCTAAGTTTTAGGACATGCAATAATTATAAACTGCTTTTTAAAATAAAACGGAAAAATTTCACCTTTGAAAATTTCACCTCTCAAAACCACCCACACCCAAGTATGCATTTGTCTCGTATTGGGTAAGCACCTAAGGTCCTGTCTCTTGGATTAAGAGAATTGAGAAGTTAAAAAAATAATAAATTAATTAAAATGCTCTAACAAGGTCTTGGCACAACAGACCATAACATCTCCTTCTTATTGGGAGACTGCTGACATCACATTTATCCCACAGATCATAACAAAGGAAATCCAACCACAACGTACATTAAGGTTGACTTGAAACACATAGAACAATGACAAGGAAATTCACAAATGAATAGAAGATCTGGGTTGATCTCCAGCTCTCCTCGTCTCTATCTCTGTCATTTGACTGGCAGGCTGATACATGCTTCAGCTCCAATCCTGGAAATTCCTTATCTTAAGGATGAACTAACATGCATTTCCATACAGAGTGACTATAAACAAATGCACTTTAATCCTGTCCCCCAAAAAGCAAGTGATGTATTTTAAGGACTAAGTTGGGTTTGGTGCAAGGACTTGAGAAGAGGAGTGAGGGAGACACCTGCATTCGTCCATTCAAATATCCCCCTCTTCTGGCTGCCCCTTCTCTTTGGTCCACCTCTTAAATATTGGTGCTCTCCAGAGTCTGTGCTCACCTCTCCAAGTATGTGTGTGCTTCCTAAGTTATTTTATTTATCTCCATCTCTTCAGCTACTAGACTGTGACATTTATGAAAACTAGAATAATGTTCGTTTTGTTCACCACTATATCCTTAATGCCTGAGACAAAGGCATTGGCGAGTGGATATTTGTTGAGTGCACAGATGAATGAATCTATAATAAGCCTATGATGCTCATATCTGTGTCATTTTGCCCAAGATATCTCTCAGGCTTTGTTGGACATTCTCTCCAGAGAGTCCACAGGTATTTTTAGACCCAACATGTCCCAAGCAGAACTCATTTTCTTCTCCCTTAAAAATCTGCCCTGATTCTTCTGAGTTCCCAACTTCAATGATCCTCCCACCATCCATCGAGTGTTCTGTGTTTTGGTGCCACCCTGACTCCCGCCTCTTACAATCACCCACACCCAATGGATCCCCACTGATTCTGTGAGTCTTGGCTTTATGTATGTCTCCATCTCCCTCCCACGCCAGGTCATGGGATCTTCCTCCTTCTTACCAGCTTCAGAGGAAAGCCTCCTAACTGCTCTTTCTCACCCATCTTGGCTTCCTCTCCAATCCCCAGAGCTGTCTCACTAACAGACAGATCTTATGACTCATTCATTTATTTACCAAATATTTACTGAGCACCGTTCATGTGCCAGAGATGGTGTTAGGGGCTCAAAAGAGAGCTCTTACCTTCAGGGAGGTTACAGCTTAAGAGTAGAGGCAGCTAAAAACATGTAAAACAAAACATTATTTTAAAAATTGTAAGTGGCACAAATGACATGAAGAAGACACACTGCAAAGACTTTAGACAAGGTGGTCAGGGAAGGTCTTTCTTAAGAGCTGGCATCTGGAAGATGCTGAGGAGCCAGCAGGAAAATAAAGGGGAGGAACTCTCCAGGCAGAGCATTAACATGTGCATGAAACAGGACCCCTATCTATCCCCATACACAAAAATTAACTCTAAATGGATCAGAGACCTAAATGTAAAACCTCAAACCATAAGAACCTTAGAAAATGAAGGACATACCCTCATGGAAATTGGAACTGGCATCCAATTCCTGAACAAAACCCGAAACCCACAGGCCATAAGAGATAAGATAGACAAGTGGGACCTCATTAAACTGACAAGCTTCTGCAAAGCCAAAGAAACCATCAAGAGAGCAGGGAGACAGCCTACAGACTGGGAAAAAATATTTGCCAACTCTAGGTCTGACAAAGGCTTAACATCTTGGATCTACAAGGAACTCAAACGTGCTGAAAAGAAAAAAACAAACAATCCCATTATAAAATGGGCAAAAGATATGAACAGACACTTCTCAAAGGAAGACATCTGAGCAGCCAACAGACACATGAAAAAATGTTCAACCTCACTAATCATCAGGGAGATGCAAATCAAAACCACACTGAGATACCACCTAACTCCAGTCAGAATGGCAATTATCAATAACTCAAAAAATAATAGTTGCTGGAGGTGTGGTGAAAAGGGAACACTTTTACACTGTTGGTGGGAGTGCAAACTAGTACAACCTCTGTGGAAAACAGTATGGCGATTCCTAAAAGCTCTAAATATCAACCTCCCATATGACCCCGCAATCTCCCTACTGGGAATATACCCTGAAGAACTCAAATCACTCTATAAAAAAGATACCTGCACACGTATGTTTATTGCAGCACTGTTCACAATAGCAAGAACCTGGAAGCAACTATGCTGCCCATCAAAAGAGGACTGGATTTAAAAAATGTGGTACATATACACGATGGAATACTATGCAGCCATACAAAAGAACAAAATCATGAATTTTACAGCAACCTGGATGGAACTAGAGTCTATAATACTGAGTGATCTCTCACAGAAACAAAGATCTGAGTATCACATGTTCTCACTCACACGGTGGACCTTGAACACCCAATGTAATACTAAAAGAAAATGACTGACAGTGGTGGGAAACTATGGGGTGGGAGGGGAAGGGAGCTGGGATTAATGGTAGTAAATATCTGTCTGGGGATGGGGAAACACCTCTTATCAACAAGGGTGCCTGAACGAAGCATATTTGTATACCTAACCCTTAACTGTAACCCACAATATCATAATAAAAAATATTGATTAAATTAAAAAAAAATATGTGCAAAGGTACTGCGGTAGGAAAGAACAAGGTGTTGGAGAAACTGAGATACATCCAATGTGTTCAGAGCCCACTGACCTATCAGAAATCTTGCAAGGACCCACAGAGTGCTCAGGGTACAGTACTAACTCCTTCACACAGTATGCGAGATTGCCTCTGTTTCATTCTCCAGGCTCATTTTTTATCTCTTGTCTCTCACTTCTGGTCCTACCTATTGGTCTAAGGGAACATCAGATTCCTCCCTGGACCTGGTATACTGCTGTCCCCAAGACAGCTCCTTCTTCCGGAAATGAACTTTCTACTCTGTTTGGCTACCTCCTAACTGTCCTTTAGGACTCCATTTTGCTATCATTGTTCTAAAACATTGTTCTCCCTGGTTGCCCCCACCACTAGAGAAGATTCCTTTTTGCTTTTCTCGAATTGAATCAGTTCCACTATATATAGCTCTAACCTAGGACTTAGCACACACAGTTGTAATTCCACCTTTTTCTCATTTTAGAAAAGGCACAGAAGAGACCTCTGAGGAGCAGGAGGTCTCTTCTGTGCCTTTGGCCCTTCGGGTCCTAACACAGTGCCTCATAGGTAGTAAGCACTCTGGAGATGCCTCCAAATGAACACAACTCAAAGGGGGCTCATCTTTGCTTACTTTTCCTTTTTATTAAAAAAAGGACAGAACTTCTCATTTCTGTCTTGTTCTCTCATTTCTAGCAATATAGTTTAAACCGAAGCAGAGCTCATCTGCATTGGGAAACTATTAAAATGAACTCTCCAAAGAGTCCCTCCAAACTAAAGAGGACCAGGGCAGGACAGACAACAAAGCTTCTGGTCAAGAAGGTGCCATCCGTTTCTCTGATGAGAAATGCCTGAAGATTGTCCTGTTGTTATCAATATGGTTTGTGTTTGGAAGATCAAGTCAAGTAGAGTCAGACGGCAGCACTACTTCCTGTCATGGACATAAAGGGCTCCTCCAGAGAAGGACCTAGCCCCAAGTTTAACTCAAGATCTCCTGTGATCCTAAGAAGGTCACCACAAAAATAACAATGTCATCCTTCTCCTCCTACCAGCGACCTGCCACCTAAGGCTTGCCTTAGCACAATGTGTATCATTTAGAAGGTAAAATATATGTGAATGTACTACAATCAGAAATAAAAGTAAAGAGTATCATTATTTCACACGTTTTTATGTAACCATCTCTTGGCAGTGTTACGGGACAGCCTTGGCTACTTTATGTTTATAATGAGTCCCCAAGGAAAGGTCTGTATAAACACTCCATGTAACTTTAAATGGCTAGGAAACTGCTTTTGTTCCTTTACCAATTACTTGGAAACCTGCTGATGAACTCTGTAAGAAGACAGCAATGAGAAATGAAACCCAAGAAATGATGAAAAAAGTGATATTGCTCACATAATTACTAAGCGAACCTGAGTGAATTAATATTTCCTTTTCTCTAACACAAACCAAATCATAAAAATGACTTTCAGGGAAATTACACTAATCTGGTTGTTCTACTTTATTGCAAAATGAGAGAAAAGTGGAAAAGAAAATAAAAAGGTAAATTTAAGCAATTCCAAATTCAGATGTTATTAGCATTAAAAGAGCGTCAGGAGGAAAGCTGACTCGACAATCCCAAAAGGTCCCAAGATGTACATTTTGAACAGGGCCTCTCAGAAAACAGGGCAAAATATATACTTTTGTTAAGTATGTCTTAGATGAAAAGCCAGATTGGTCAATGATCTATCTCTACGATTCTGAACTACTGTTCAGGAGCAATTGCATAGGAGATTGAAATGAGGGGCAGATCCTTTTTCATTTTATATAAAATGGCTAAAAAAGTTCATTCGCCGGAGTCTTGTTCATTGAATTTCCAATTAGAGCACAGACTTCAATACCTCAGAGTCAGTCACACTCACCATGGGGAGAGATGAGACTATTTGGGAGAGGTAGAAATATAAAAAGAGAAATTCTTTTATAGGTAGTTAGGAAAAGCAGCTCTCTTTACCTCGATGATATCAGCAGTTATTATGGAAAACGGCATTACATGGGAAGCAAATCTCATTTCATGGAGGAACTGAACATCTATCTACCTTTTAACAGGCAGGAAAAGAAAGAAGTTCGATTTTCAGAGAGATAGGTAACCTTGCAGGACTGTTCAGAGGTCAAGGCAAGAGAAAGCTAGAGGCAGGCCATCCAGAGGGCTGACCATTAAAGAAGGTTTTAATATCCATGAGAGAATTGATTTTGTAACTGAGGAGGAAAGTTCACACGCAAGAAAGTATTTTTGTTTCTCCTGTTGAGATATCAGGAGATTCTCAGCCCTAAATTATCGAATCGCATCTGGTTAACAGATGAAGGCACACTCTAAAACACAGGCCGTTTCATCAAAAAGATCATTCTTCTTGCCTCTTCGATCCTTGGTAAATAGGGTTCTATCACTGGTAAAGGAAAGGCCAATGACTGGGCCTTTCTAGGCTTGTGCCGGGTCACTCAAAAGGGGCAAGGCTGTCTCGTTCTCATGCCACAGCACCTTCCACAAGGATTTGGGATCGCTGGTGACGTGCAGGCCCATGCTCTTCACTGGAGACCCTGCTCTCATGGAACCTACATTCTCACCCTTCTAAAGGAAAGTGGATCTCATCAGCCATGCTCCTGCCTGGAATTCCAACTTTTCTTTCTCTGAACCCACCACCTCCCTGCCACTGGAATGCAGCTTCCTCATCTTCCCAGTTCAGTGTATTTCAGGTGTGCTCAGTAAACACTGAAGTGTCAAGGAGAACTTCTGCTCTGCTGGCCCTGTGTCACGGGCCTCTTTCCACCTGAATGACAGTTATTTATTTCTGTGTCTTATCTCTCCTCCTGCCACAAACCAGGGGAGAAGAGGGTAGTGTCTCATTATCTTATATTGTCCACTGTACTCAGCAAATCCCTTTTTCGAAGTGTGTAATTTATTTGGTAATTCAGATGAATGATAGCCTTACCTATCCTAATACTTTTATTTGGTCGGTCTCTAAAGCACAATGTAAATGATTATTAGCTTACTTATAGAGATATGTCTTCTGTATGTTTAATTTGGGGTATCTTGGAAAATAGGCATTAGGTAGGGGTATGCTTCTGCTGATCCATCAAGGCAAAATTCTAAATTCTTGGTCTGATTTATTACTACTGTGTATATTGACTCTTCAAATTATTCTGCCACTCATTGGTAACATTTGAGATATTTTATTTTTAGAATCATTCCTTATATTAAAGCAAATGCAAAAATTTCAGGCATTAAACAAACATAGGAGAAATAAAAATACATATATTCTCTGTTTGTGTGACTGGCCTTTATGATGGTGGAGGAAAACCCATTTGGTAGTCTGCTTACAGTAAGCATTAAGATTGATATATGGCGTTGGACTGACAGGAAGACTGAAAGACTTCTATATCTAGAAAGTTATGCCTGAGAACTTGTAAAATGAAGAAATATTAGCCAACTAATAATATGGATGAGGTGTTTTGAGATTCTCAGATGAATAAATGGATTCTTTACAATGCATTTGTAATACAGTTATGGTCATCATTCTGGTTCATCGTGATACATTAAGAAACTGTCACCATTATAGAAATAATGCACTCTTAACTGCAAAGAAGGATGAGGCAAAAATAGGTTTGAGAAGGATGTGTCATGGGACTGGCACACTGTTGACCTCCTTCTGTTGTGGCTCCAAATCTCCCTGTGCTGCTCAATTCTTGTGACTCAACTGAGAAAGCTAATCTGTGTTTTTTGGTTTGTGTCTACCATCGTTGCTCATTCAATGACTTCTGCCATATCCATACAGATAAATGGCTTACTGCTTTCATTCAACAAACGTTTCTTGGATGTATATTTTGTGGCAAGCGTGGTTTGAGGACCTGCGGATACAAGAGGAAATAACAGAAGGTCCTTACGCTTGGGGGCTTACATCCCCAGTCAGGGAAGATATTTGTACCAACATTTTTCAGTATTTACATGATATTGGGTCCTTTTACAATTCCTTTCTAGGAGAACATGAGAAATCAGCAAGGACGACTGTAACACTCTCCTGTGTTCTTCTGGCTGTCCACACATCTCCATGGTTGACAGTGAGGAACCACACTTCCCAGGCGCCCTTCTAGTTAGGAGTAGCCACAAGTAGAAAAGGAAAGCATATTATACCATCCATCTCTACCCCACATGCTGGAAAGGAAATTCCTGCCCTGGCCTCCCGCTTCATGAGCTAGAACGTTTTCCCTCGTGCAGACCAAGACCATGCCCATGGAACAGCGGGACAGTAAGATAGAAGGAACCTGGGACTCTGAATGACAGTGTGGAGTAGAAGCACCCTGCCAATTTAGGTTGCTCACCTGGGAGTGTTACCAAAAAGAAAAATAGATTTCAACGTACATTAACCACTATAGGTGGCCCTCAGGCCAAGTCCAGTCTGCAAACATATTTTGCTTGGCTGGAATAGTACCTATTATTATTTTGCATAGAAATATTTTTCAACTAGACATTAGCTTATACATTTATCATGCCCCTTAATATTCCTTATTGCAGTTCACTTATTTAATAGTCAGTAAGGCCCCTGCAGGCATATGTATTTGTGATGTTTACTGAGTGTCTTCTCTGTATTTTAATTCACTAGCACAGTAGGGAAAGAGGGGATAGATGGTTGGTGCCTTTTGTCTATGAAAAAAGTCCATCAGTATTTCACAATTGCCTTGAGAATTATGTTTGGACACATTAGCTAGGTATTGAAGGCCCTCAACATCTGACCTCTGCTGTACTTTTTCTGCATTGTCTTCCAGTACCATCCAAATACGCTCTCTCCATGTAGCAACTAAGACACCCCACCTGCTGTTCTCCAAATACTGACATGTTCCCCCCTCCAGATCAGGGTTCACGTCAGTGCTGTCCAGTGTTATTTGGGATAGTTCACCAAAACGCCCCTCCAAAAACAAACAAATCATAGAAATATGTCTTTTTCCATAGTAAAATAAGTTTGGAAAACACTCTCACACCCGCTTCTGGAAACTGACAAGGAAGCTTTACATGCCAAAGGCTCCGAGAATTTTTGCAATAAACTTTCCTCCTACGATTTAACTCACTATTTCCCCCATAATTCAACAAGGATAACATTTGTTTTTGCCCAACAGTCTACAGGTAGGTACACTGCTCCTTTCCTCATTCCCTGTTTGGTTTAATGTACTGAGGGGAAAGTGGGATCTGAACTTTTTGAGATAATTAACACTTTTAATATACAGCCCTGGGACACACCACACATGCATTAGACAAATGAATCAAAGTGATTGACAAGCATTGTAAAGGTAGGCTTCTGTCTGAAGAATACATTCACAGAACTTTCCTAGGTAGTATTCATTTTCACCAAAAGTGTATCTTTCATTTATCCAGTACTTATTATGTGTTTGTCACGCTGCTAAGCACTTTAACTATATAAGCCCAAGTTTCTACTGCAATTCTGTGTTCTTGGCAATATTCTGATTTTACAGAAGAGGAAGGTTAAGCTCAGAGACGTTAAGTGACTTGCTTAAGGTCACACAGATAGTGGTAGAATTAGGATTAGAACACAAATATGTTTAGCCCTCTTTATATAATAGATTTTATTCCATTGTAATCCATCACATTTAACATCAGAGACTGGATTATCCAATCTAATCCAAAGGCCTTGCCATCTCTTTTCACTAATTCCTGCAGTTGACAAAGGAAGAGTGGCATTTAATTAAACTAAGTTTGATTGCCCAATGACTTCACTTAAAGAGGGTCTATGATCTGAGTCACGAGTGACTGAGCAATTCATTAAAGGACTGTGTCTATTAGCTGCCAAAACATCTAAAAACCAAAAGTGAAAAAAGAATTTTATTTATTTGTATCTGCAAATATTGGATGCATGACATCACAGAATGAACTGGAAATAGAAGGGACCTTAAAGGTCAGCTAGTGGAGTAATAATCACTGTGTCATAACAAAAAAATTTGACTAATAAGAAACGAGAGTTCAAAAAATACTACTTTCTTGACTATGTTTGCCTTCCTATAACTTCTTGTTTACCTCGATTTTGTCCTCTGGTATAGGCAAAATAAATATTATCTCTCTTCCATTCTGCTACCCTTCAGATATCTGAAGAGAGCCCCTCAAACTAATTTTCTCTTCTCCGGGATAAATATCCTTTCTTTTCTTTTCTTTTCTTTTTTTGTCATATCAACAAACTAATTTCCCCTTTTCCCTACAAGTTTAGATTCAAGCATTTATTGGCCTTACAAGCAGAAATAGGCATTTTACAAGTGGACACAATTACAAATTAGCCTCGTCGCAGAACAGAGACACACTTACTTTAGGATTTTTTTAAAAGCACCATTAAACAAAAAGAAAACAGAAAGAAAGTTTTGCATCATGTTTAAAAAAATAAAAGCCAAGGTCCAATATAATTAGCATAGTATGATCGCTATTTTATAATAATTTAGAATTAATTTAACAGTGTTAATACACTATAGACTTAAAATTATTTTTTGATTAACCTGGTTTTGAATTTAAAGGTCCCTCCCCCCATCCCAGGAACCTTATTGTTTCTTTGTTCTAAATTAAAGTTTTCTCTAAACTTGGATAGTAACAACTGGTAATTTGCAAGTGGATCAAACTGTAATAGCTTAAGTTTCTGCTTATGAACTTTTACATATACAGGAGAAAAAATAAGGAAATGTATTCCCTGAATATATCAGAAACTGATTACCTTAAGTGAAACAGACATGAGACTGGATCACCTGAGGGCTATCCTGGTTCATGGATATAAAACAGCAAAAAACCTTAATGGCTCATCACCCTGTTCTTCCTTTTTAGGTTTAATTCACATGGTGTGAAACCACTTACAAAGAGCCCTGCCTGCCAAAATCACCTGAGGACACATGCAATGACAACCAAAAAGATGACCAGGAGCCATGTGCTAATTTTAAGACACTCAACACCAATTTTGGTTCACCAAGCATGGAAAGAAAATCATTGATTGACTGAAGTAATAATAGTTTTAAAAAATCTTCACAATCACTTTTCCAAGACTACAGAAAAAAATTCATATGTATGCATATGTAGTGGCCCAAATATATAATAGAATTAGCTAATGTTTAGAGCTACAAAATGCAAAGAGATGTCATCTTTCTAAAAGTCATTTGCTTTGGACAAGTCTTGCTCATTTACTCAGCAATTACTTAGCCATTCGTGCCAAAATTCAGTGTTTATTAAATTACAGAACCTATATTATTCATTTCTGCAGATACTGTGGCATGCCACAATCGTGTAGGTCACAATACTTTGAAGTCTGCAGGCCTAGCACAAATACAAAGTATTTTAGAAGTACCAGAAAAACTTTTGTGAAATGTAACAGAATGAATGAGACTGTTCAGGCCATATCCTGTTAGCACAATGGAGAGACACTTTTAAGACTTTAAAGTCATGTAATGCAATTCTAGGCTGGATTTTTCTTGTTAAAAAAAAAATCTAGAATGGGAGTGATTGGAAGAAAAAAGGGCCAATATTTGACAACAGAAATCAGCATAACCTTTTAACTGCAGCAGCCATGGGTGACTGCCCTTTGACCTTGGAAGATTATGTGGGATTTCAATGACAACAGCTGGAAGTGAGCATGTGTGAATAGAGAACACAGATCTGAGGCCTGGTACAAAAGACTGCACAATCTCTGCCCAGATCAGAGTGCTGATTAGAAATTGTTTCCTGGTCCTGGCTTAATAGAGTGTGATCATGAAAGTTGGTGGGGTTTTTTTTTTTTTAATTCTTCCAGCAAGAAATTATCGGTGGATTTCTTTCAGATCCATTCTCCCCCCTTGGCCCCACAAATCTTCTGTACTTTCACATAAAACAGGTCCATCTTTCTTAAGAGTGTCTTTAAGATACTTTGGTTTCCATGCTACTTTTCATAGACAAAGTTTCTTCAAGCTCTTGAGTTCCTTCCCTTAGTTTTAAAATAACCTCTAATGGGACATTTCAAATAATGTATCATTATTTTTTGTTGTTGTCGTTGAAGGATCTGTCACACACAGACAGAAAGATACACATACACAACTTGAATGAAAGTGGGACTATCTCTCTTTCTAACGCTATCATTTGTGCAGTGTAACGTATGGTGCGTCCTCAGCATGTATGATGAATGTACACAGGAAATGAAACATCCATTCTTATTCGTTTTTTCTTTTTATTCTTCCTGAGCTGTGAAGGTAAATTCCTGCTACTACACATTTATACAATTTCACGTTTTCTTCAACCAACTTCATATGCACAAGAGCAACTTTTTAGTGAAGTATTTAGGTGTGCTTGCCAAACATAAACAAATGAAAAAGATGAGTAATTGCTTCCTTTTGAAGATAACGTAACTTCGGTGGACGTGGTTATTTCAATCCATTAAACCTTCAATGAGCTACATTCATTGGGCTGAAATACATGTACGCTGACGCAGAAGCACTCTTGGATTCCTACATAGGATCCCCATACTTGCTGACATTGCTCTGAAACTACCAGGAAGATGCCACATGATTACTGAAAGAACACTGGGTTGTGACTCATTTAAGTTGTTTTGGTTTTACCACATTCTATCTTACCTTCTGTTGCTCTGGAGTTTGCTAACTCTTTTAGCTCTGGATTTTGCTAACTACTCTAGTTTCTAGATCAAATTAGCAACTACTCAGCTTCAGTAGAGGGTGGCCTTTCCTCTATGCAAATAATAACTGAGTCGGGCAAACACCAACCTGGCTGAGCCATAAGGGACAAGGAGAAGGAGCTGGTGAAATTGTCTTCCAAATCAGACATGGGTCATCTGCCTCCACCCTTCTATGGCAACTCTAGATGTTATTCCAAACAAGCCCCGGGACAGATTGTTTTTTCAGAACAGACCAAATCCATTTGCTGTTTCAAAATTCTATAAACAAAGTATTAAGGAATTCAATTCCCAGAGCAACTATATGGGTGTTGGCTTCAGTTTCATGGGAGCGTCTGCCAAGCTCACATATTTGTACAGCTATTGGTTTAAAGTGTCCTTTGCAGCTCAGAGCAGGCGGGGCTATTGCTTGTGATCTCAGTTCACTTTAAGAACTGGGTCTTGCTGGTGACAGGTATACATGATAAATGTTCCAGAAGGCTGACCTAATTTCCGTTGAAGTGAGTGTTTTGCTAAGAACATTCCCTCAAAGTGTCAGCTTGCAACCAAGGATTCAAACCTGCCAGTGTCCATTCTCCGTAGCGAGTTATGACCATTGCTTGTGAAACTTCACTTAAAAGTGAAGTTAATATGACCTTATTTATCAAACTTCTCCAGATTTAGTTTTGAATCTAAAGAAATTAAATATCTAATTTCAAATATATAATCATCAAATGCACAAAGTTTCATAGCTTTTATGATCAGAAAAAACAAATAGCCTGGGCTAAACATAAATCAGGGTAAACCTACAATATACTTGTCTTTTAAAGGCATTAATATGACAAAACGCTCATTCATTTTTGTCATTCAAAAATCATATTTTCTAAAGTATTGTTTACATACAGTACAGTAGGAGAGGCAGCATTATGGAAATCAGAATTCCAATTTTCCTAAACCTCAATTTCACCACCAGTAAAATGACACTCATGATTGTACCTACCTCATAAGTTTGTTGTTAGGAATAAGGAGTAGTATATTTAAAACTCTTAGCAAAGCTCCAGGAACACAGAATTTTTTTTTTAAATGATAGCTATTATAATAAACAATAAACCTATTCTTTGCATCTTAGATCATGAATCATATAGGGAGTTTTTAATAGTAAAAACATTTTTAAATAACCATTTTCTTTTGACATGGAATGTTAAACAATGCAGATATTCATATAAAGCTGCTTATATAAGTCAAAATATAGATAAGATAATTCTATTTGAGTAAATTTTTTGAGTAAGAATAAAATTATTATCTAAAGCTAGAAATACAAGTTGTTATTAAAGATAAATTTTCTGAAACTTCTTAGGTTTTTCTACAAAAAGTACAATACAACAGTAATTAGTCTCTACATTATTTTAAATAAATTGGGTACAAATTTTAGGAATCTAATTTCTAAAGACAATCTTATTTAGCGATAAATATATTTATTTACATTTATTAAAACAATTATTTATAATTTCTAAAATAATTGTAAATGAAAATCACCACCTATTCTTTAAATTAATATTGAACATCCAGATGGGCCAAGCATTATCCTGGATATGGAATACAAATTTTGGTCTTATATTTTTGGGGTGATAACTACTCTAGAAATGGACCTTAGGTCCATTTTTCCTGTAGTAGTTCAGGTTTTACCAACTTTTCAATAAACAATGTATAAGAGCATCTAGCAAAAGAGAGAATGAACAATGATTTCTTTTCTCTTTCCAGTTTCGCTTTATTTTTCCAAGAACGTGGATTGCTGAAAATCCCTGTCAGTAACTAAGTGTGCCATACTGCCTGACATAGAAAACAGGTATTTAGAAATGTAATTTTTTCCAGCAGTTTTCAAATAAAAGCTCTTTAAAATTTTTAATTGTGAAAATACTTCAGATATGAAAAGGCACATGAAATAAGCAACTAATATCAATATTACGTGTAGAAATTCCTTTTTGAAATAAACTTCCCTCTTCCCTCCACACTTCGGCTCCTTACTTCAATATAAAGGGAGAGCCATCAGAAAGCCTCATTAAAGCAAGGGTCTTGATTCCTCATAGCTTTAAATCAATGCTAAAAGAATTTGGCCTTTTAGTCTGGAGAATGATCGACACGTCTCACTTTACTGACTTTGATCACTGAAGCACTTTATGATGCAGGCTGTTTCCTTGATTTTAGGGAACAGAACCTTTGTTTGACTCACAGAATGGGCCGAGTACATCTCAGACTCCAAGTAACAGCGCTCATGTTCTTCTCGGAATCACTGCAGTGTTTCTCATCCGGATCATCAGCATTTTGAGAGGAACAGCTTCCAGTGTTCAGAACCACCCCAAACACTGTGGGAACCATGGCCCCCTGGGCTTCACCACCGAAGTAGCAACATCCCCTCCTCGTGATGACCAAAAATGCCCCTACACATTTCTGAACACGCCCAAGAAGGATGATAAGGTCTCCGGGTGAAAACACTCTCTAGTGTATATATAAACACCGCCTTACAGTTCTCATTAGGTATTTAATACTGTCTGATCCTGCCCACCATGGAACTGTCTGACTTATTGTCTCTATGATTAGAATACAAACGCTTGTAAGTCACGGACTGATTATTCCAATTCTTTTGAAATGCGCCTTCTTCCTCAGCCATGCTCTCTACCCCTCACCCATACCAAGTATCTAGCTCAGACTTTATAGTGAGTACTTGATTTAAAGCAAACAAAAACAAGACAACCACAAAACACTGATTGCATCTGAACTACTATCTTTGCAGGGGGTTGGGTGTCAGACATATGGTGTGTGTATGTGTGTGTGTGTGTGTATATATATAAAACCCCCATACATTTTGGACCTTCTGGAAACCTCTTGATTTTGAATGTTGGCTCATCAGTCACACGTATACATGAGCATTTTGGCCAAGCTTCTCTGGTCTCCTTTTGTTGTTGCTGAGAAGACAGGTTCGCTGTACTAATAAGCTCCCAGGAATCACTTAGGCTGCATTTTGTTTGTTCACGACAGCATCATCGTACCTAAAAGTCCACAGATGCTACAGAAATTTGAAATAACATGTACAAAATGAAAACAAATATGCATTCTGTTTCTGTGTTGTCAATGCAGGGATGCAGGTGAACTACAAAGAGACACAGCACCAGAAGGACCTAAGTTCCCACTGCTAAAACCAAACAAACAACACCCTGAAGACAGACAGGAAACAAGACTAACAACAGCCTACATGATGTCAACCAAGCAGGAATTCCAATGAGTGCCTTTGTTTCAACTGCTTGTTCAGAAGTAGGGCAGCTCCTTCAGCTCTCTCTACTTTTTTTTTTCTCTAATCATTCTGATACTTTATTTAATATCTGTCATTTTTCCAAAATTAAGAGCCAAGGGCAGCTTCGCAGTGCCAGGTTGCATGGATGTCCTTCTGCTTTGTGATTACCGGGGGGCACTCCCTTAGTTGAATTCCTATCCCTAACACTAGGAAATTTATCAAATCTCCCAAGGTTGTAGAAGCATCACAGACCAGGTAGGCAGTCCTATGCATGTGTGTGTATACAGGAACATGTATGTAGGTGTGTGCTTAACTTCGTGTACCTCCATAAAAACCTACACAGAGAGAAGCACTTTCTTGTCAGATGTTAACCGTCAGGGGCATGTGAAATATTTTTCACTACTGTAGGCATTTCTGACCCTCAGTGTCACCATTAGCAACAATGCCATGAGGGACATGATTTGTAGCTAATTTGTGTGTGGAGCCCTTCTGGCCACAGCTGGTAAAGCCAGTAGCATTCTGCTCTATTATACAGTAAATCATTTGAAAAAGAGTCAGTAAGCTCAATGGCTAATTTCTGAGGTTCCAACTGCTATGAAAAGGGTTAGAGAGAAGCGCAATGTAGTTGTTGGGTTTGGGTTTTTTTTTTTTAAGGCTTTGACGAAAAACCTAAACACTTCTCTACAGCCTGATTTATTCATTCGACAAACATCTATTGACTCCACCTGTGAACCAAGTATGAATGTCTTCAAGGGCTCATAGCTTGGTAAAAACATCTTTCAAAGAAGATTTAGTGGGGAGGATTTGCTTCACTCCTGCAAGATCCAGCTCAAATGTCAACACTTTTTGATATCATTTCTGTATCCGTAGAGCATCATAGGCCTCTGCAATACAAGCCTCAAGAAATACTGTTGGCTGCTTGAGAGAAGATGCAAGTTCACGTCGAATGTATGGGGAGCAGCAAGGATAACTCTATGGCTGGGAAATCGAGTGTGCATGCTGGGGGCAGAGGTTAAGGTGAGCATTATTGCTAGATAGAGGCTTGAAGAGACAACAGGGCCCAAATGTGGAAGACTTCAAGTAATTTGCCCAAATTATTATTAGGGAAATATATGTTTCATTAATATAGCTTATTATTTATCTTAAAAAGTCAGACATGGGCCTCCTTCAATTACTAGCTTTAGGACTTTAAGTAACTAAAGTAAACTTTCATTAATTGATCCAAGAAACAGGGGTTGAGTACCTGTTCTACTACAGGCCCTATGGGAAGTGTTATGTGCATATCTTTGACCTTCAGCTCCTTGCAGTCCAGGAGGAGAAGCAGGCTATTAGAGGAACCACTGTAAGACAATGTAACAAGGGCTCTGGTAGTGGAAGCAGACTCTTAGAGCACAAGAAGGTCACTAAGCTAGTAACTGGGTTAGGGAAGGGGTCCTGGAAGAGCAGTGATGGCCTACACATGTCCCCAAAGACCAGCAGGACGAGTTATGTGAAGTGGGGAAAAACGACGCAGTTTCCCTGTGGGTGTAAGAATAACAATGAAGTGATGAGAGCTCATATTTACTGAGTGCTCACTACATGCCAGATATTCTCCTCAGCCTTGTCATGTGTTTTTTCCCATCACTTTCAAAGGGCTATGAGGTAGGTACCGTTATAACCTCATGTTATGGACAAAGCACAGAATCTAAGGTCACAGAGGTAGGATTCGGCAGAGTTGGGATTTCAACTCAAGCCGTCTAACTGGAGAACCCATGCTCTCAACTGTGACTCTGTTCCCTAAGTGATGGGTAAGAATACCTACTCCAAGGTCCAGACACTGAGAATGGGCCCAGTAGATGATGATATGATGACTATGGTAACCACTATTATTATCAATTAATACACACAAATACCTGACTGGCAGATCTAAGTATAGTAGATTTCTTTCTTGCCAGGTGGTGGATTCCACCCATGCTGAAATTCCAGTTCTATGGCCCAAGAAAAAGTGTCCTTCATCAGACAACCTGGTGGGAAGGCAATCTCTTCCTATTGATACCACTGAAACCATGATATCTCAAAATCTCATGTGTATCCTTAAACACTGCTTCCCTCTCCTCCTCCCCAACTTACATATGGTTTTGATCCCTCCCTGCCTACTACTTAATTTACTGTATTTCTGCTCATATGAGTAAGCTTAAAGTTATACCAACTTAACAGTAAAAGTTAGGAGACAGCACTTGTGTTTAGAATTACTAAAAAGCGCTGGGCTCGGTGGCTCAGCCTATAATCCCGCACCTTTGGGAAGCTGAGGTGAGTGGATTGCCTGAGCCCGCAGGTTCGAGACCCGCCTGGGCAGCGAGACCTCATCTCTACAATAAATCAAAAAGTCAGCCGGGCGTGGTAGCGCATGCCTGTAATTCCGGCTACTTGGAAGGCTGAGGTGGAAGGATTGCCGGAGCCCAGCAGGTCGAGGCTGCGGTGGCCGGGAGCGGCCACTGCACTCCAGTCTGGGCGACCGAGTGAGACTCCAACTCAAAAAAAAAAAAGAATTACTAAAAAGTTTTTTTTTTTTTAGCTGTTGTTTGGATTTACTTATTTTTACATCAAATGTGATTCTGAATAGAATAAACCTTATTATAAAGAAGTCCCGATTTGAAACTTTTTTCAAGTCATATTGCTAGGGAAGGGATCAGCAGTGAATCACAGAATTCCACAAAGAACCACAATGTAGCAGCTGGGCTGGTTTGGCCAGTCACATTGGGCAATAAGGTATGCTCATAAAGAACAATCCTGGTACAATAACAGTATCTGTGTTTTCACCTGAGGACCCCTCAGGGACAGACACTGACTGCACTTACAAAGGTCTTGTGTATGCAGCCAGATGAGGAAGAGCACCCGTCTCCTGTCAGGCCGTGGTTCACCTCCATGAACTCCACTTCCGAATGCCCAAAGTGCAGGCCAACCATGCTGCCACTGTGCACTCGCCCGCAAGTCTACACGGCCAAGCTTATCATAGAAACTTGCCTGTGCCATAGAGGGCAGCACAAATAGCTAACAAACAGCTCCCCACACCTTGGTGGCAGCCAGCCCCTAGATAGAAGTGGGCAGCCTTTATTCCCCACTGGGTGAAAAGATACATCGGAGAGGCAGGCAGCACAGGCCAGAGCCCAGGCCTCGCTGCCAGGTAGGCAAACACAGTTCTTCTCCACCAACAGCAGAGGGCCTTGGGCAAGTTATGTAGCCACTTCAGGCCTCAATTTCTTATTCTATTGCTCCAGTGAGAATTAAATGAAATCACACAGATTCTAGCATAGTACCTGGCAGTTCGATGCCACAGGCACCACTTCCTAACATCGCTGATGCTATTTCCAGGTCCCTAGGACTTCAGTGGTCATTCTAGAGGGCTCTTCACCACGTGTGGAGGTGATTCAAGCAGCCAAGAGGTGGCAAGATTAAGTTCTAATACTGAAATTCTGCCAGTAGTAGGAGCTCACAGAATACTCAAGCATTGACAGTTAAGAGTAAACAGCCTAATAATCTGAAGAGACCTCTACATGTGTGTGCTAAATTGATTAATAAACTATCGATGCTGTAACATATGCAAACTTTGCCTATTAAGTGGAATTCACTATGCTAGTCCTTCCCCTATCTTAATACAGTGGTTCTCAGTTGGGGGCGATTTTGCCCCCAGGTAACATCTGGCAATGTCTGGACATGTTTTTGGTTGCCACAACTGGGAGAAGCTCCTGGCATCCAGTGAGTAGAGGCCATGGGTGTTGCCACACAGGCTACAACAGGACGGTGGCCTGTGCACAGGACAATCACAAGACAGAACAAAGAAGGATCCTGCCCAAAATGTCAATAGTGCAGAGAGTAAGAAACCATGACCTCATTTTTACTCAACTCCAGCACAGTATGTATTTTTAAAAATTACTTTGAGAAAATGCAGTGTAATACTCAGTGAACACCTACTCTTCATTAGTTCGTTCCCCTAAAACATACCAAGGACCTGCACTTTGCCAGGCTGGGAGGGGAGGGAAAAAAGAAGAAGAAAGAGGAAGAGAAAGAAGGCAAGCAGGTAGCATGTTTGGCTAGTGGTTGCTGGAGCTGGGACTTCTGGGAACATGGATGAGGCCGAAGAGTCTGACAGGCCTTTGCTCAACAGGACACTGGGGAAAGTGAATTCTTTTTTTTTTTTTTTGAGTTCGAGTCTCACTCTGTCGCCCAGGCTGGAGTGCAGTGGCACACAGCTCACGGTCACCACAGCTTTGACCTGCTGGGCTTAGGAGATCCTTCCGACTCAGCCTTTCAAGTAGGTATGTGCCACCACACCTGGCTTATTTTTTTATTTATTATAGAGACAAGATTTCACCAAGTTGCCCAGGCTGGTCTTGAACCCCAGGCCTCAGGCAAACCTCTAGCCTTAGGCTCCCAAAGTGCTGGGATTACATGCTGAGCCATCACGCCCAGTCAGAAAGTGAATTCTTTTTTTTTTTTTGAGTTGGAGTCTCACTCTGTCGCCCAGACTGGAGTGCAGTGGCCGCTCCCGGCCACCGCAGCCTCGACATGCTGGGCTCCGGCGATCCTTCCACCTCAGCCTTCCAAGTAGCCGGAATTACAGGCATGTGCTACCATGCCCAGCTGATTTTTTGATTTATTGTAGAGATGAGGTCTCGCTGCCCAGGTGGGTCTTGAACCCGCGGGCTCAGGTAATCCACTCACCTCAGCCTCCCAAAGGCGTGGGATTATAGGCTGAGCCTCTGAGCCTGGGTAGAAAGTGAATTCTTTATTAGGCAGGACTCTCCAGAGTATTGCAAGATATTTAGCATCCCTCACTTCCCCTTCCTTATCCCTGTTGTGTCTCTGCTTACTCCCAAATATCCCAAAAGCTCCAGCATTCCCTCCTCACTTGAGCTTGGGTAGATATGGAAGAGCTCCTGGAGAGTTTCAAGCGTGCAGCCATGAGAGTACATAGAAGGTGAAGGTGGCAGGTCTTGCTGGAAAGAGGCTGAGCCCCTCCACTTCTGCTGGTCTTTTCCTGCTGCCACATCTTATCCCTGCTGTGATAGACTTGCCAAAGTTTAATATCATTCAGACACACACACACACACACACACACACACACACACACACACACACACACACACACATACACACACACACAAGAAAATGTGGCCACTGGCCCGGCACACTAAAGAGTTTTCCAAAACACAAAGAAACACTGAACTGATAAACATTTCACCTGAGATACATCTTGACTGAGCAACTCCAACTGAGTCTTCCTTTGCAAAATATCTATCACAATACTCTCTAGGTATTCTTATGGATCCAGAGCAAAATGGATTTAAAAACAGGCTTCCTCTTCATTAAAAAGTAGGGAAGAAGTAGTTGTTTTTATTCCATGTAACATTCTATAAAATAGAACATTAAAAGGAGAAGGAAACATCCATACTTTCGAGTTTTGCTTTTACTCCTTGAACTGATGAGAACCTGTGATCAAGTCTTCATGTACATAAAACTCTGGGTGAATTTTCCTGTTTTTCTCTCTCACTGTTGAAAGCAAAGGAAAACTATCAGAGGAGAAAGGAAGAGAACATACCCAGCAACACAAAAAGATTTCAGTAAGGAAAAACCCTGTATACACACTCGTGGGTCAGGGGCTTTTTCTGCAAGGGCGGGTGGGGGACATTCACATCTTGCCCCATGAAAGACAAGTGGTATTGAATTAGTGGCCACTTCATATTCAAACCCTGACAAAGCCCCTCTACAGGCACTGGGTTCCACATAACTAACATGAAGAACACAGTGTTAAGGCTCAGATGAAAGCAGTCAAGGCTATGTAAAGAAAATTACAGGAAAGATGGGAGAAAGAACTCTAGAGACTTCACAGAGAGTGAACAATTGGTCTCCATCCCTTCTGAAGCTTGTGCAGATGGAACAAGCACTGACATTTTGGCCCTGCAGTGTAGTTACTAGACAACAGGATGGATTTCTTATGGCTATGGTGGAAATGTTGGGTTTCAGCACAAATTCTCAATCATTCAAAGTAATTAGGTATGGGTCCTACTTGGAATGCAGTATAGAGCGTCACCATCAGCACTCCTGGATCAAGACAACAGCAGCAGCAGCAGGAACACCAATGATGACCATTTATTGAAGACGTACTATGTACTTGAAACTGAAGCTGGAAAATAATCTGACATGCAGAAATTGACCTCTTTGCTTCCTAACTGAGAAAGCATAGACAGAAAGCTTAAGTAATTTGCTTGAGGTCACACCATTGGTGAAGGACAAAGCCAGGATGTAAACTGAAATGACTCCAAGTCCAGCTTTCTTTGGTGGGGGTGGGTGGGTGGGCAGAGCTTCCTCATTATACTTTTATGCAAAACTGCAACTTTTCTACCCCCAACAGCTCACTCATATAAAACAGTTCTATTTTACATCTAGCCTTTAAAGCATGAACCTGGATTACACACACCTGGGGGAAAGTCTCAGACCCTTTAAAAAATAAATCTTGGCGCTTTCCTGTAGTGTGACGCTCAATGAGACCTCCAGTGATTTTTATTATCAATGATGATGATGATGTCCTGTGGGTTTTTTCTACTCGTTTAATCCTTGACTCAAGCATTAAAATGGCAAAGCATATGAGAAACTGCATTCATTGTTTTGGTAAGACACTCGCACCACCACCTGCTTTCTAACATTACTAGAAAGAAAACGCGACTTCCTTCATCTCTGTCCCACTCAGCAACACTCATCTAGAGATAACCTCTCTGTGGCTGCTGCTGCCTTTTTCCAGCTTAAAATTTTAAAACAAATAAATTCCAAGTACCACCAGGTTATTCTGCTAGACTTGTCCTTCATCCGGCTCCGCTATGGAAGGGGATAATGATCTGTCATAAAGGTAAATTCATTACCACGAGATAACATCATGATACTTCCACTGCCCATTTTCACAGCAAGGCACGCTCTTTCTATAATGCTGCATCTCTAATCTCCGGGGAGCAGTTTTACTGCTGACATAACAACAACAACAACAACAACTTACATTTATAGGGAAGACAACAAACACAGCCTGTATTTCCCAACTCTTGGCAAAGAATAGCTCCCAGCTCTACTTCAGATGCATCCGTTATCATCACAAGACGCTCAGGAAAATCCAGAGTCTTTGAACAAGGCAACGAATGGATCTGCTAAAGGTTCACAAAAGTGTAGTTTTCACAAACAGGTGACTCAATTGCCAATCTCATCGTGTTGGGGAAACATCCCCAATGGTATTGCTCCGGAGAACCAACAAAAGCACAAAGAATAAGCACAATTATTATACTTTGATACTGGAAATGATTCTGTATAGACTGCTGGATGATTCACTCGTGCACTCAACACACCTATCCAGGTGACAGATACTCATTATGGTTGAGGGAAAACAATTACATTTTCTGGTGTTGGGTTGTGGTATTGTAGTCTGTCTGGGCTGTTAAAGCATCATCAACTGGATAGCTTATAAACAACAAAAATATATATTCTCACACTTCTGGGGACTGGGAAGTCCAAGATCAGGGCACCTGCAGACTCAGTATCTAGTAACAACACTTTTTCTCATCGGTGGCATCTTTTACCCATGTCTTCATGTGGCAGAAGGGGCTAACTAGCTTTCTGGGACCTCTTTTATAAGGGTACTAGTCCCACTCAAGGGGGCTCCACCTTCATGACCTAATCAGCCCCAATGGTCCTACCTCTGAATGCCATCAACATGGGGTCAGGCTTTTGATATATGAATTTTGGGGGGACACAAGCATTCAGCCATAGCAGGTGTGGTTATTGCAGAGTGCACAAATCCCTCCATACTCATGCTGCCATCACCAGAGGGTTTTTTTCTCTCTCTAAAGACACTGCTTTAATCTAAATTGGGTAATCTATGCATGCTCACTAACCCAATACTTTCTGAATGTCCCTACATGGAAAGTACCAGGTAAGATGGGACAGAGGAAGGCAAGGTGAATTAGAGAAAGTCCAAAAGACATCATAGAGCTGAGTGGCTCCTAACTTTTGGCAATGACTCTTCTTATACTGAAAATTTTCCCTCCTCTGATATGACAGCACAGACAGTGCCTGGCTGTGCATGGACTTGTTGCTCCTCTAGAAGAATTCCTCCAGGACTCCCAGGCTAATCTATGGCACTGCGTATTTGTGTGGTTGGCTGGTATTGGTGAAGAACTTCCCCAAACTAAGGGGCACTCAGGGGCCAACCTTATTTTACAGGTAGCTAGTTATTAATGATGGCAAGTGGTAAAGACGAAAAGGGTGAGGGAAAGCATTCCAGAAACAACAGATAACAGAACACAATTCTACACCAAATCCTAAAGTTCTTATTAGGAACAAATTCTAGGGTTTAAGAGGGCAAGGTGAAATGGCTAAAAGGAAGGCAGGCAGCAAGCCACAGAAGTGGGACAAGCAAAAAGGCTGAACATGAGAACTCAGAAATAATGGCTCTTACTAAGGAGAAGGCAATCCTTTGTACTCCAGCCATACTCTTTTACTGACTGAGCCTGAGAGTTATCATCTGTTAAATGGGACTAATATTGTCCATCTGAAGATTAAGTTAGAAGGCAAGGCATGAAGACATGATGGTCTTCCTTTCTGTTCGCGTGCCACTGAAAGATCACAGAAGGAATCCTTGTCCCCAGATGCTTACATGGGGCTTATAGTTTATCTGCCTAACAAGTTCGCATGGGTTTCAGATTTCCTAAGTCCACATTTCACGGACACCACAGCTGTGTAGAGTCTCCAAAGTCTAACCTGCAACCTCTCTGATACTTCTTGTGTTTTCTGCTGCTCTTCAAAAATGCAGCGATTGCCAGGCTCGGTGGCTCAGCCTATAATCCCGCGCCTTTGGGAGGCTGAGGTGAGTGGATTGCCTGAGCCCGCGGGTTCGAGACCCGCCTGGGCAGCGAGACCTCATCTCTACAATAAATCAAAAAATCAGCCGGGCGTGGTAGCGCATGCCTGTAATTCCGGCTACTTGGAAGGCTGAGGAGGAAGGATCGCCGGAGCCCAGTAGGTTGAGGCTGCGGTGGCTGGGAGCGGCCACTGCACTCCAGTGAGACTCCAACTCAAAGAAAAAAAAAATGCAGCGATTTCTGCAGGTTCAGTCAAGCTTGTGTCAAATGGGCTCCATGAAGTCGATCCAGCTTGATGCCTTTTGGGGCACGGTAAAGTGTGGCCATATTGTTCATCTCTGCCCTGCTAACAGGTCTCAGGGATTTGTGGTTCTTTCCACTTCTGCTACCCTTTCTCATTTCCTTCTTACCCTTTTTATGTTGCCTCTGGCTATCTTATTTTCTGTCCTTCCTGTTCTGTACCATATCGCCATTTTCTACTTGCCTTCTTTTCCTTCTCTCTCCTTCCAAGTACTTGCTCCTCTCACTCCCGCCATGCCCACAGCATTTCCAGTTTTCCCCTTTGCTCCCAACATACTTTACGCTATCTTTGTGTACAGTGGGAATTCTGGTGAGGGATCAGTAAGGGTCAAACTGGAAAAGCTAATAGAAATCTACCCAAGTTTCACTGTGATAATAGTGAGAGTTACAACTAACATTTGATGAGTACCCTCACATGACCCTTGCTGTAAGAGAAGCCCTACCACTCTTCCCAATTTCAGGTGAGAGTAAGAGACTTCAGCAAAGCTGCAGTTATCAAATGAAGATTTGTGACTCTAAGTTCAATTTTTCCCTCTTACTTCTTTCCCTAAATTCATGTGCACTACAAACAAACTTTCTTGGGACCTTGGAAACTTTTGCTTCTTCAATCTTACCAAGGATCAGATCATAGATTAGATGGCAGGAATTTGAAGGGCAAATTTGATTTCTCTTCAATTAATCAACTCAATGGCTCCCTTCCGCACTGCCTCCCCAGGATATCCCACAAAGTCCCTTTATCTTAGGCAGATCTTTGTCAGCCATATTGGAGAAGTTTCCCAACTCTAAACTCCCCATATTTCCATCCTTTCCTCAAACCTGTAGACAAGCAGTTCTTTGAAAAGGAATTCACAAACTTACCAAGCTAAAGATTTAACCAAAAAAGTTTTAGGTTAACAAAAATAATGCGTAGGATGCATTTGCCTTAGAGGACAACCTCAAATACACTCCAAGTAAACACAGCCTAGTCTAATAATGTCATCATGATCTCGTATCTGGATTTCTGTAGTGGTACCCTGGTTAGTTTCCCTTCGGCCCTTGTCTCTTTTTTTTTTTTTTTTTTAAGTTGGAGTCTCACTCTGTTGCCCAGACTGGAGTGCAGTGGCCGCTCCCGGCCACCGCAGCCTCAACCTGCTGGGCTCCGGTGATCCTTCAGCCTCAGCCTTCTGAGTAGCCGGAATTACAGGCATGTGCTACCACGCCCAGCTGATTTTTTGATTTATTGTAGAGATGAGGTCTCGCTGCCCAGGCGGGTCTCGAACCTGCGGGCTCAGGCAATCCACTCACCTCAGCCTCCCAAAGGCACGGGATTACAGGCTGAGCCACCAAGCCCGGCTTCGGCCCTTGTCTCTTAAGTGTACTCTGAACAGCACAAAGAGATCCTGTTACTCTTACACTCAGATCCTGCAAATGACATCCATGTTATTAAGAGTAAAAGTCAAAACTCCTCCGAACTCCCCATTCCTCTTTCTTTCATAAGTTTTTCCAATAACACTTACTACCATCTCACACACTATATACATTTTTCTGATTTATGTTTTAATTATCTGTCTCCATCAACTGAAATGGAAGCTTCCTGAGGGCCAGGGATTTTAGGTATTTTATTCACTGATATATCCTATGCAACCAGAAAGGTGCCTGGCACAAATGAGCTGTTCATTAAGTGTTTGTTGAACGTTGAAAGAAGAAAAGATTATACTCTGCCCCTCAGAAGCTATGTGACCTACGCAAGGTATTTAATCTATCTGAGTCTTGGTCAACTCATCAATAAACAGAGGACTAAAATGTAAAGCAGACTCAACATATAGATCATTTAGCCATTGCATTAATAGTAGCAATTATGACCATCAAAATAGGAAAAAAATTCATTTCATATCACTAAAACCAAATCAAGAGTAAGGGTTTGAACTTTAAAAGCATTTTTAGAGTTTGGGGAACATTTCTGGGTGTGGGAGATACCAAAGATACATTCCCCCTTCTAAGAACAGGTTGGTGAAAAATGGAATAATCTTCCTATGCTGAAATTGTTTGCCCAAAAGGCAACATCTGATGAATTAAGAACAAAGGAATTATAAACATACAATTCAATTTTCCTTCAAAACAAAATACATATTGAATAGGAAACACATTGAAAACTTAGGTTTGTTTGTAGATTTTTTTCCCCCCAAAATATTGCAATAAAATGTTTGGGAACATCTAATAAAACTAATATGCAGCTGGCTTTTCCTGCTCCAAAACTAATTTGTGCTGATTACAAGATAGGTCGCAAGGTCTACATGCTTTATTTTTGATGCATTCATTATAATTGTTACTATGGACGAAGACTAAACACAAAAAATAAAACATCCTGTTGGGGAATGATCTACTCGATACATACCACATGTTTTCTCTTCTATCATTAGTCTAAGGGGGATTTCCACAAAAACGAGATTCTTAGAAACGAAGCTTTTCCTCGTCATTGCTGCATATTCCCACTTAGTCACTGTCCTGGGACCTCCCAGTTGCTCTCTGATGAAATAAATCTGAGATTGCACACTGAAAAAAAATAACTGTAGCTATGAATTCGCTATTTGGAGAACAAAAGCCTCTTTTAGTACTGCTAGGCTGACCAGTATAATGTCATGGTAAACAGCTTACCAGTTCCTTAACGTTACTGCATTTCATATGGCTTCTACCAGGAGCTTTTCTAGAGTACCCATCCTGAGCATTTAGAAATCGGTGAGGATACGGGGACCTGCCCACACCTCTCTGCTATGGATGAACAAAGTCAAAAGAGAAACTCTGCCCTCTGCATGGGGAAGTGGTGATTCTCAAAACAGATACCTTCACACCTACCACTTTCTCTCCTGTGCAAATATCCCTTTTGGTCCTAAGCGACAGTAGTGTGTCCAAGTAATATTGTAAATGGGAAAGTTCTCTCTCAGAGGAGGGCTGTGGTCGGGACTCAAAGGAAAGGTCAGCAGGTCAGCAGTGGCTAAGTGCTGCCAACAAGCACCTTAAGAAACAGCACTGTTGTTTGCTTTTGTAGGTGACCTGGCTCAGACAGAGCCTACCCTTTCGCTCCCCTTGAAGAACCCAAAGTTCTTTCCACCAAGATAAACTGCTTTCAGACAAGAATCTCATGCCAATCATTTCTGTTTGGAGGTGAATTATACAATGTGTTCACACTCTCTAAAGGCTAAGCATTCCAAACTTCATTTCTCTTTAAGTAGCAATAGATATTATTCACTGTTAAGGGACTCTTCAAACAATTGGGAAGGAACTTAGATTTTTTTTTTTAAAGTACCTTTAAAAATAACAACAAGGGTAAAAACCTGCTTTGCCTATACCCAGGCAAGAATCTTCTTAAAGAGCTTCAGTTTCTACCCTGTAATGCCAATGTTGTTTGTTTACTCTGTAAAGTACCTTTCTTAAGAAAATACCAGTTCTTAAAAAACATCAACATGAACTGTCTGTGGCTCAGCTTTAATCAAAAGTTGGGCTGTGAGAAATACTTAAAATCATGTGAAAATTGTGAGAAGACCTATCTTCTCTAGATTTTATATATTTCACAATGTAAATTTCTCTAGCTGTTATACATTTCCTGATGGATTAGATGCAAGTCACTTTCACAGATCACTCAGAATTATTTTCATTGAGTTACACATCTGTATTAGGGCCTCAGCTTCTGGTTAGTGAGCCCTAAAAGAAGCTATCTTATCAAGTCCTCTGTCGTGTCTACCTGAATAATACTGATTGCTGCTACATCCTTCAGTGTCCTCCCATAGAAGTTCTACATAAGAAATTTGTATCAGAACTAAGTGCCAGGGAAAGTTTCCTTCCTTAAGGGACTGTGTGCATTTTCTCATAGGTAATGGAAACCACATAATTACTCATGTATGTTTCTCTTTTACCTTTGGCTGCCAGGAAATTCAGAACCAAATTTATATCTCAATGTTATTAACTATGTAAAACCACAAGGTAGAATCTTTGTTCAAATTTTTCTCTGATTTTACCTTTCTACTTAAATTTATATATTTCCCAATTTCAATTTTTTACCTGTTTATATTTTCTTTCTTTTTTTTTTTTCTTTTTGAGTTGGAGTCTCACTCCGTTGCCCAGGCTGGAGGGCAGTGACACGCTCACAGCCACCCCAGTGTCGACCTGCTGGGCTCCGGCGATCCTTCTGCCTCAGTCTTCCAAGTAGCTGGAACTATAGGCACGCGCTACCACACCCAGTTAATTTTTTATTTATTGTAGAAACGAGGTCTCGCTAAGTTGCCTGGGCTGGTCTCAAACCCATGGGCTCAGGCAGTCCACTTGCCTCAGTCTCCCAAAGTGCTGGGATGACAGGCTGTGCCACCAAGACCGGCCTATATTTTTCATTTTACTGTACATATTCTTGTAAGCAACCAGTCTTTATAGAGGTTTATGCATATACATATATTCATAGATATGTACATTGTGTATGTGTATATATACATATGTGCATATCTAGATGTGTGTATATACATTTATATACACCTGTATGTAAGCATGGTTATCAGGACGACTACAATTTTGCTATTATATTTTCATGAGGAAAAAACTGCTACAAAAAATAGAAATAAAATTGGTTTCCTGGATTACTCATCGTGGAGAATTATTTTAATGAGTTCAACACATCTCTGTGGGCTATTTATGAATATACAGAACTAGCCATGTTTAATGACGCTTTCTATAAAATAATAAAAATTATGCTTTTATTATGATATAATACAAGTAAGTACTGAGAGTTCTTGGAATCTAATTTCTAAATTGCCCTTTTCTTAAAAATTTCAGACAGGTGTCCATTTTGTGCGGGGGGGTGGGGGGGTGCCGGCAGGGAGTCTTAATCTGTTGCCCAGGCTGGAGCGTAGTGGCACAATCACAGCTCACTGCAACCTCGAACTTCATCCTCTGGCCTCAGCCTCCCAAGTAGCTAGGATTATAGGCATGAGCCAATGCACCCAGACAGGTGTCAATTTTTAAAAATTCAATATGCTTATTACTCATACTCCAATGAAGCAGGTATAGATCTGATGAATTTCATGTGATTAGACTTAGATCTGCAAGGTACTACATGAGATCATGCATTGGAAGGTATTTTGTAAAACTGTAGAGTACAATATAATTATTAGCTATCATTGCTAGTGCCCATTTGCCCATAGCATGTAAAATATGATCACCAGAGATAAACCATATTTTACTGGTAATAACTATGTTACTGAGGAAAATAACTATGAAAATAAGTAAGAAAAAAAATTTTTAGTGTCATCTTTAGTTCATTTGCTTGTTGAGAGGACTGTGCCGGCTAATGAATCTGGGTTTTTTGCAAGATCTAGGGGCCTTTATTGGAATGACACAAAATAAAGACACAGTCAAGAACTCTCAGATATTTGAGAATTCTTTGATTTCATGAGTATAAAACTCAATATGCAATTTTAAAAATTCTTTCTATGAAAGAGAAGTAAAAGCCTAAGAGGTGAGAAATATTCTTAGTGAAGGTATTGGCTTGTTTGTCTCTTTCTTTATGGTTATTAAATACAACCCAGCTATTCACAAATAATCCAGGAAGCACAGAACTAAGACATTATCCAGCTTGTGTTCCAAACTAAAGGAGGTTAAAAACACAGCATTGTAATACAAACACAGCTTATAAGTACAGCGTGTGTACCTACTGTTCTGCCATTTAAACTTTGAGTCGTTGTACAAACAAGTCTATCTTGAGGAAACAGACTGGGTAATTTTCCATTTGGACTGTTTGAAATTTCACCAAGAGTCTCAAACTTGCAGAAGTCTGTGTTGCCAGATATTTTCCTCAACTTCGTTATCTACAGTTCTCCCCATTAAGATTTCCCTTTAACAAAAATGCTTTCCATAAAGGTTGTGCTTTAAGTGAAAGCTTTCCTTCCACAGACATTGAGATTAAATTAAAAAGAAAAATTAAAGAGCTAGTGGCCCCATTTTGGGAACATAAGTTAAAGCTCTCTTCTTGATAGCCTAAGACAGACCCAGATCAAGATTTCAAACACTCGAGTCTTCAAAGTTCAGAGGAGGGTTCAAAAGATGGAAAAGGAAGGTACAATTCTAATCGGTGAAAAGATAAGATATAAACTGCTGTAATGGCAATAAATGCTAAAAGTGATTTGAGGGATCTTTAGAGCCTTTTTTTTTTTTTTTTTTGAGTTGGAGTCTCACTCTGTTGCCCAGACTGGAGTGCAGTGGCCGCTCTCAGCCACCGCAGCCTTGGTCTGCTGGGCTCCTGTGATCCTTCCGCCTCAGCCTTCCAAGTAGCTGGAACTACAGGCACACACTACCACACCCGGCTAATTTTTTGATTTATTGTAGAGATGAAGTCTCGCTGCCCAGGTGGGTCTCGAGCCCGCAGGCTCATGCATTCCACTCACCTCAGCCTTTTGATACAGGATGGAATTTGTAGGAGAAGGAAGAATTCAGCACTTAGACTGCAACTAGAGAAAAGCATCTTCTTTTAGCTTCTGTAAACTCACTAGAACAAGTGTCAAGCAATGGAAAAGAGCTCTGCTATAGAACTATTTTAGATATGCATGGAAGTACAGTTTCGTAAGTTCACGTCTCAAAAATTTCAAAATACCTCTTCTGTCCATACAAGTGAGCACTTTTGTGGAGTGATTGTGCTTGGGAAGAAAATAAATAGGATCTAATTTCCAAATTAGTGCAATCCCCTTGAGCAGAGGGATTTTCTCCCCCCAGTGTGTTGTAAGTTATCAATAACTAAAATAAAGCACAGTTCATTTAAGATGGGCAATTAAGTATCAAAATATTTTTGAAAGTAGTTTCCATTTTTGAAGCACCAGCTATACATTGAGAACTGTGCTGAACACCTCTTGCACATACCTTGTTTATGACTCTAAAGAGTCATTAGGTAGGAACTATTATGACCTCCAATTTACAGAAAAGTAAGCCACGGCTCAAAGAATAGGTACTTTTTTAAGATCACAGCTAATCAATGGCTAAGCCAGGACTGGAAGCCAGGTTTCCAGGTTCCTAATTCAGTGCATTTTCTACCACGAATCTGACTGGGTGAATGACAGGATTGGGTTAAGGCAAACTCTGGTGGCAGTGAGTCACAGCCATGTGGGAACTGCTTGTCTCTGGCTTATGCTGCAAGCAGTATCTAAAAGAGAAGACGAAAACATGAACGGCACACTTGCGGATGCTATGCCTACTTCCCTTGCCTCATTTTACCTTGCAAAGGCCATACCACACCACTTGGTTGTTTTCCAAACTCACCATCAACTTTCAGAGTACACCATGCCTTTGGTGATACTGTTTTATTTATGTGGAGTATGCTTCTCTCTCTACCCTCCTCCCTCTTCTCTGCTGGTTGAAATCTAACTTTCCACCCCGTCTCTAAAGTCGGAATTGTGGCATTGTCTTTGCTGCAAGTGTAAAGCACTTTTGTCTGTTCTACTCTTCGAGCACTTAGCGTTATTATTAGGTGCATACCTGCCTATCACCTGCAGAAAAAAGTATGTCTCTTCTAGGACGGCATCCAAAACGTCTTTGCATCACTGTATGTCTTAAACAGTGCCCTAAACACAGCAGGCACTCAATAAATGTTTCATGTGGAGTTAAAATAGGAAACTCAGGTACTACTTACTGCAACATTTATATCAAAGAGGGGACTATTCCCAAAGGAACTAGGGAGTATTTTCACTCTTCTTTTTGAAAGGATTTTCTTCAGACAGCCTATCACCATTCCAAGGAAGGTAATGGGGCTATTTTTCTGTTTAGGAACCAGTGGTTTAAGTAATGTAAGCTATGGATCAGTGGTTTGCAATGATGGGGCTGATCAAAAGACAATCACACTCAACACTGCTAAGGTTAATGGCATAGCCTCGTATAGAGGAAATATAAAATTGGAAGATAGGGAAGAAACCAATAAAAACATTTACGCACACCTTTAATGCTATGCAGAGGAGAGGCCACTTAAATGAATACCAACTAATGAAAACATCTTGAAAAGAGAGTAATTTTAGAGAAACTTTTCATCTACAGGTCCTATATTTATAGGGCAAACCTTTTAAATAAATACAGGTGTAAAAAAAAAGAATTAAACTGGTAATTGTTGTGATTCATTGTGGTTCACATAACTTTCATTAGGCCAATGAAATAAATGAACCATTTACAAAAGGAAGTTCTTCTCCACCAACTTATGTCATGTACATCTCACTATAGGTAAGAGCCTCCTCAGTGGGTACCACAGACCAAAACAATCGCCTTGGGAATGACTGGACTTGCCCCACTCTGCTGCATTTCTAGCTGGGCACAGTTGAAGACTTTTCTGAGAAGGAGAGGTCAGAGAAATAGGTTCAACCAGAAAAATGTACTAAGAGGCAAACGTCTTGAAGCTTTTCCAGTATATATCAGAGGTTTTCTTTCTGTGAAAGTTGCTTTTTCCTGTTTTAAAATAAGCTTAGGTGTCTTGAAGTCACAGGTATTTGGTAGGCAAGGATTATGATGAGGGGGTAGAAATGAAAGCTCAAGAGTAAAGATAAGAGTTGGAATCACAGGCACTCAAAATGTCTTTTGAAAATCTTAGAAATAATTTGTTAGGGATTTAAACTCTGTGCTTGATAGAGTTCTTAGACCAGCAGCTTAAGGAAGAGGACACGAATATTTCCTTTAAAGATCCCACCAAATACAAATATAAATTACTAGAGACAACTGTATTCCTACCGCCCTCAGTAATTAACAAAAATGTATCTATTTGCCAAATAATAAACATACATGACTGGAGCCTACTTTGTCTCTGAGCTGATCGACTCTGAGAAAGAAAAGTTTAAGTCAAAGTCAACCAAAAGTGATCTAAATGCCACCAGGGAGAATAAACTCAATGCAGAATTTTAAAAGTGTAGGAATTTGAGAGAGTTTAAGAGTGAATAAACCCAACACAATCTGATGTCAAACACTGATAGACTCACACAGTCTCAAGATTTCTTGATCAGGTGCGGTGGCGGGAGCCTGTAATCCCAACACTTTGGGAGGCCGAGGTGGGAGGATGGCCTGAGCCCAGGGTTCTGAGATTAGCCTGGGTAATTTGGTGAGACCTCGTCTCTACAATAAATCAAAAAATTAGCCGGGTATGGTGGCTTGCACCTGTAGTTCCAGCTACTTGGAAGGCTGAGGCAGAAAGATCGCCTGAGACCAGCAGGTTGAGACTACAGTGTCTGTGGGCATGCCAGTGCACTCTAGCCTGGGCGATAAAGTGAGACTCCAACTCAAAAAAAATTTTTTTTCTTAAATGGATTAACTGGAGTATCATTGTTAGAAATGGAAAGTTTCATTTTTTTTTTTTTTTTGCTATTTGGAGGTAATTTGGGATACTTACACTTTTAAAAATTATCTTTGGCAATCTTAGAATGCCATCAGTTCGGAATAGAAGGTAAAAGTGGTGCCACAGCAAACATAGAAAAGAACACCTTTCTGCATTGTCAGGACTCTGTGGGTATGGGGTGCAATGGCGTGACAAATGGTAAAACACGTTCACTAGAAGAAGAGCGTGTATTTCCCGTGCAGCAGCGTTGTAACCATATTCAACCCCAAAATGAGTACAGCTGGCTAAAAAGAAAATATGAAGCATATTCATTGGCCTCCTAACACTTTTCAGGGGACCAGGGAGGGAAATAAAGGAATTCCTGATGACCAGAAATTATTACAGCAGCTCATTTTATATACGACTTGATTACTCATCAAATGCTTTCAGATACACTCTATCATTATATCCTTACTAGATCCTTAGGAGCAAAGAAGGGCAAGAATCCTTAGCAATTATTTTATGGATGAGGAAACTGAGGCACAGGAGGTTAGATACCTTTCCCAAGGTCAGTTACATTGCGTAAGTGGTAAAGTCAGGACGTGAATGTTCTGAAAGCATTTCACAGACACACTGATAGAGTCAAGGCTCTGGCCCAGGTTTCCTACCCTCTTCCACCCATGCACTTGCCAACTCAAACTAGAGAATGACATTCTTCCTTTTCAAAAAGTTTCCTCCATTCAGGCTCGGTGGCTCAGCCTATAATCCCAGCAATTTGGGAGGCTGAGGCGAGTGGATTGCCTGAGCCCACGGGTTCGAGATCAGTCCGGGCAACTTGGCAAGACCCTATCTCTACAATAAATCAAAAATTAGCCGGGCTATTGGTAGCATTTGCCTGGGGTTCCGGCTACTGGGAAGGCTGAGGTGGAAGGATCTCCAGCGCCCAGCAGGTTGACGTTGGGGTGGCTGTGAGTGTGTCACTTCATTCCAGCCTGGGCGACAGAGTGAGACTCCAACTCAAAAAAAAAAAAAGCTCCCACCAATAAGAACTATCAAACTCGCCACTTCTTTGGACTTTATCCCTGTTCTGTACTCTGTAAGATCGTGGAAAAGATTGAACAAGAAAGACACCAAGTCTTATATTTTTGTTAAGCATAAGGTAGATACCGCCTTTCTTTTCACCTAGGGACTTTCTTCAACTCCAATGCAGAGCCCCTCTTTTACTCCTGCCTCAACCTCTTTCATTGCAAAGAGCCTTTCAAGTCAGTGGGCTTTGCCAAGGAAAGCATGGATCTCACATGTTGACTGGTTACACCCAGCTCTGTCTTTTTTTTTTTGAGTCTCACTGCCCAGGCTGGGGTGCAGTGGCATGCTCAAGGCCACCCCAACTCCAGCAATCCTTCTGCCTCAGCCTTCCAAGTAGCCAGAAGTACAGGTGCATGTTACCACACCCGGCTAATTTTAGATGTATTGTAGAGATGAGGTCTTGCCAAATTGCCTGGGCTGGTCTCGAACCCACAGGCTCAGGCAATCCTCCCACTTGGCCTCCCAAAGTGCTAGGATGACAGGCTGAGCCATTGAGCCCTGCTGCACCCCTGTCTGGTACACAACTTTCTGTCACAGACCTGCACTTAGGACAGCTGATGGCCATGGGCAGATGAAGACAGTGGTGGTGACAGAGGAAAGACTGCCAGATGTGGAGTCTGAAATCCTATTCTTCCCAGCCCAGGCAAGCCCTTCTCCCTCACTGACAGAAAACTTTTCATACCCTACTCAAAACCATCTTGCTGTGTCTACAGCCTGGGGACCTCCAGGTATCAGAGGCACCCATCCCAGCATAGCAAGCAAAACTGCAAAGCAGCTTGATTGGACACCCAAGGACTGCATATAGGGTTCTGCTGAGGAGGTAGCCCGGGGACTACATGTTCCACATAGAAAGCCACTGAATATGGACAACATCATTTATCAGTTTTCTAGCAGCAGACTTTATGGAAAACTCACGCTGTGTGCACACTGCGCCAGATGACAGGGACATCATAAAGCATCAGAAGTGTGTCCAGTTCTGTACCTATGGAAGAATTCTACTGAACACACACTCTGGGTTCAATAGGAGAAGATGGTGAGTAAAAAGGAAAAGCAATTCTTGCCTTCATGAAGTTTACAATCCACCTAATGTCTACCTTTGTGGACAGTATTTGGAGAATCACACAAATACATGCAATATTAAAACTGTGATAAATTGACTCAAAATCCTACACAATTGACTTTCAAAGAAACTTTATAATTTGATGGCAAATGAAGAGAATGATGTCAATAGCCTTTCGAGTAATTTTTTATTCCTTTTTTTTCTATTGGAGAAGCAACAAGTCTAAGAAAAGCAGAGTAAAAATGTAGTAGAAAGAATGCTCTATAGTTCCAGCTACTTGGAAGGTTGAAGTGAAAGGATCGCCTAAGCCCAGGTCGAAGCTGCGGTGGCCGTGAGCGTGCCACTGCACTCCAGGCTGGGTGACAAGAGTGAGACTCCAACTACAAACAAACAAATAAACATCAACAACAACAACAACAATGACAAAGAATGCTATACAAGGAACTGAACACCAAGGGTGTCGGTTCTATGGTGAATCTGCTGCTTGGGGTACAACACTTGACTTCTGTGGACTCCATCAGTCTTATTATGACTGGAGTGGTATCTGGCATACAGCAGATGTTTAATAAGTAAATATTAGTTGAATAAGTGAATGTAATATGTGAATATTTTTGCAGTTCACTGTACACATCAAGAAATTGGAGACGAGGACAGTCAAGTAACAAAAACGCATGTAACATGTTTACATACCCCAAATAAAACCTCACTAGTAAATTGTGTCAGAGTGACCATGGGGCCAGCAGGACAGTGTGGGACTCTGACCACCTGTGATACTTTCTCATTGCATCCCTCAGGCTTGAATTTTATGACAATTTATACTCAACAAATGGGCTTTTTCTGATTCCAACTCAGTAGGCCAGTAAATTCACTGGTGCCATTCTAAGCCTTCTCTTAAATATTTACAGAATAAAAGGCAATTTCAGTTTGAGCTTTGAGCACATTAGATTTTGACAGCTTGGAAATGTCACTCTCAAAGCAAGGACTTTTCACATGCATAGAATTCTGGCTCTTAACTATCCTCTAAATGCAAATGCAAATATCCTTGACCAGAAAACCTTGAGCATCATGTTCTAAGAATGTTAGTGAGATTACATGAAGTTCTTTTTAACTATATTAGTTTCCATCCAACATCTACTAAATTGAATTAGAGTAAAGTGGGGAAGGCCTAGGTTCGAAAGGTGGATGCCAAAGAAGTCACATTTTAATTTCATCTCCATCTCTCATTTATGGATGCTTTCTAGCTGTCAGCCAGTCAGTGAGCAAAGCTTCATTCCAAGGGAAACACGCTGGGTGACTGGCCATGCAAGAATGAAACATGATATGACTGGCATATTTGAAACTGTTCAGAAACACTATGCCTAGGCCAAGCCCAGCCTTGGATGCTGAGTCCTTTCTATCCCTTGGTCTCTACTCATAATGTTCCTTTTGCTTAACAAGAACCTTGCATCCTCCTTCTCACACATACAGAAACAGCAAGTCCCATCTATTATTTTGTCAAGAGTGCCAGAATCCATTGATTAGGAGAATACCTTGATGGCATATTTTTCATTAAAACAAGAGACTCCCAAGAACATAGATTTGGAAAACTCAAGGAAAACGAAAACAAGGAGAACTCAGAGAAGAGGGGGAAAGAGAGAGGAGAAAGACAATGATAACATGGCAGAGTGACCTAAGTGCTTTTAAAAACAGAGTTGTTCAAAATCAAGGTGAAGGGGTTAGTGTATTCAGAGATACTAATTCTGAGAGTGTCCCTAAGTGCTCCCTCCCCAGCCCCATTCCCCTCTATGTGCATCACAATGAAACACAGCTAAGGAGCCCAACCCAACATCTGGGCACCAGACACAGAAGGGAGCACCGCACGGCTTGGGAGAAGATCTGTAGCCTAGGCTAACTCAGCAGGTGTAAGAACTGAACCAGAAAATAACTCTAGCAGAAAGCACTCCCAGAAATATGTAGAAATCCTGGAGTGGGTCTTACATTTCCTCAGGCTGTGGAATGGCCATTTTGAGCTAATGATAGGGTACAAGAAGGTCCTAGGTAACATTTAGGAACTTCTATTACACGTCAGCATTTAGATCAAATATCTAATAAGCTCTTCTTTGAATACCTATAACTTGCCTATTACCTCTTACATAGCCTTTATCATGTTTACCTACCTCCCATAGGCCCCCAACACAAACCAAGTACCTTCAGGAGATCACAGTCACATTTTATGGCAACTATCGGCCCACGTATCTCTCTCCCTCACTGGAATATGGACTTGATGAGCACTGGGTCTGCAACCCACTAATGTTTATCCCCACTGCTTGGCACAGGGATTATATATTAATAAATGTGTGCATGATTAAGAAACGATGGACTGGAAGGAGGGGAATAACCTATGATTATATATCATTTTCCCCTTAAAAGACATTAACTGCCTAAGGAAAAGATTCAATTGTTCACTCATTTACTCAGTTACTCATTCACTCTAAAAATATTTATTGAGGCCAGGCTAGGCAGCTCAGTCTGTCATCCTAGCACTTTGGGAGGCTGAGGCGAGGGGACTGCCTGAGCCCGTGGGTTCAAGACCAGCCCGGGCTACTTGGCGAGACCTCATCTCTACAATACATTAAAAAATGAGCCGGCCGTGGTAGCACACACTTGTAGTTCTAGCTACTTGGAAGGCTGAGGCAGAAGGATCGCCGTGCCCAGCAGGTCGACGCTGGGGGTGGCCATGACCATGCCACTGCACTCCACCCTGGGTGATGGAGTGAGGCTACAACTCAAACAAAAACAAAAACAAAAACAAAAAACATATATATATATATTCATTGAGTGCCAAGACACTACGTTTGCACTATAACACCAACACTAGTTTTGGCCCTCATGGCATGTATAATCTAGAATAGCGGTTTCCTCAAAACACAAAGCAAAGGTGCCCAAAGAAAACACCAGAGCTTCTAAAAAATAATGATAAACTAATTCCTAATAATGCCATCTCCCTCACTTGGTGCCTATGTCAGCAGGTCACATATCACCCACGGTGCGTGAGGTATCCTGAGGGAAATGTGGAATTCTGCAGATTCTCTCTTTCTGGTTTCAGTGCCAGCATGTTGTGACACGTTACTGTTTCCAGGGGCGGTGTTCAGCTGAAAGCCTCGTAGTCTGTAAGAGCTACAGGTTACACATTATAATATAATACCTACATTATGCACTATATTATATAACATCATTAATTGGCATAATTAGGCCACCATCATTCTATGTCATTATGTGCTATGGTTATTCTCTGACGAAAGCTTACAATTTCGCTGGGATGGGGAGACAGAACACATAGAAAACACACTGAAAACCTAATAATACAAATTATTTGAGGTTATTACAGTTTCTGAGCATAGTACATTTCAAAACACTTCAAAGTACATCACTGTCCAGGATCCCTGTTTTGCCTCAAGGCTCTCAAGGAAGACAGTGGACACTGTCTCCCAGCACTCCTTTGCTGCTGACTGTGGATGTGTGCCTCAACCTCCCTGAGCCACATTTTCCTCATCCTCTACCTCTTAGAATTATTATGCTAAATTAAGGCAACATACTCAAGTGATTTAAAGTGTACAGGATGCAGAATTATTTGACTTGTCAATTTTCTTGCCTTTCTTATGAATGCACAGGAAGAATCCACATAGAAAGAGATCTGAACCCCAACACTCAAATATTCAACACAATGCACAGGATTAGGCTCCCAAATTGTGTTGGGATCTTGTGTCTCAAAGTTATGCCTTCTTGACCAGTTGCCATAAAGAAGTGCTGAGTCTCCTACTCTGAGCTGCTTTCCACATTGACCTCCTAGCAATTCTGCTCACACAGAGCTGAATTCAATAGGCATTGCTGAAAGAACCATGGAAAGGGACATATTTTAGAGATAACAGGCAGGCCCTGCGCACCACCAGTCACAACGGGCTGACACTGGCACCTGCTTTCCTCTTCTCTCCTCCTCTTCTCTGAGAGAAAATTAAAGGCTATTAACCATTGTCTACAACAGATTCTTATGTATCTTCCTACTATTCAGGATATCTTGTAATAATTTTCTTTCATGGAGCCAATTTCTTAAAGCATTTCATTTACCATTAAAAAAAAATAATAGACAATCCATTGCTCCTCCACCTTTCATTAAATGAATCCAAACCCCAGCTGCCAGGGTCTCTGGAAGTGTAAGAGAATCAGTGAGTTCACAAGCACAGAGTCTAAAGGAAAAATCTTCAGTCAGTGTAGCTTGATCAAGAGGGAAAAGTGCATAATTTCTTCTAAGATTTTCCATCTGGCACCCTTCAAGGCCCACCGGTTGGTAACCATTGGTAACCACTGGTGGAGTGTGTGCTGAGGTTTATGTGTATGTATTACATGATACCATGTTGCAGTGTCACTGGAACTGAAAGGACCCACACATTCTTCACTGTTACTTTTAGAATTGATCCGCCTGGGCAAGTTGGCGAGACCTTATCTCTACAATAAATAAAAAATTAGCTGGGCATGGTAGCACACGCGTGTAGTTCCAGTTACTCAGAAGGCTGAGGAGGAAGGATCGCCGGAGCCCAGCAGGTCGAGGCAGCGGTGGCCGGGAGCGGCCACTGCACTCCAGTCTGGGTGACACAGTGAGACTCCAACTCAAAAAAAAAAGAATTGACTGCAGCTTGGACAACAAGGTGCTTCCTCCCCAGCCCAAGCCCCGCCCTCCACCCTCCTCTCCCATCGTTAAGGATCTTACTTGTAGTTCAAAGCTATGACAGTACATTAAATGGAAAAGCTTTCAGTTTGGACAGCATTTGCAATTTTAAAAGAAGATACACTTCTCTATGGAGTTAACATGATCTGCGAATGTGGGACATGCTAGGAATCAGATATCCTAATGAACTTTGTCTCGCTCACTTGAAATGGAGAATTAACCGATTCTTCTAAATAATTCAGAAATCTAAAATGAAAGGGATGAGGTGCAAATTTCTTTTGTATTGCCCGACAAACGGGGAATGAAAATAAACATTTTATGTGTTCAATAAAACTATATTCCTACATCTTTTGTAATTGAAACACTTTCAAATTTATTGACAATCATAATTGTTTTATGCCATCCAACAAACATAATGGCAGCTGGTATAAATACCTTACCAACTAACCTCGTTTTATGCTCTCCACCTCCAGCAGAAAAATCAAATGAAAATTTAGTTCACTGTTTAAAAATCTCCATTAAAGAATCATATACTCATAATCCATGAGACTGTAGAAAAAGGAACAAAGAATGTTCATTTTTAAATAATATAATTTTTCCCCTAAAAATATTATTTTGCCACAAAATTTTAAAATAAGAAAAAGATGTCCTGTAGCGCCTGGTTCCTATCCACCAGGCAGGAGGTGAATGAAAGAGAAAGTGAGCTACACTTTCTTGGTATCTGTTTTGGATCATGGCAATTGCTGGGCACTTTCTGCATGCCGACAGACAGACAACTCACACAGAAACAGTCCTGCTTGTCCTGAGGATGTAATGAAGCCTGTGAGTGCCTGGGCAAGGCTGAGGCAGATACCTGGAAAGATGAGATAAGGAAAAAAGGAAGAGATGACAATCCTAGATGAGAGAAAAACAAGAGGAAGGAAAAGGAACTAGTATTGTTTGAGCTCAGAACAAAATAGCAACAAAAGCTCATTTCCTGGGAAGGTGATG
This sequence comes from Carlito syrichta, assembly GCF_000164805.1. Taxonomy (NCBI): domain Eukaryota; kingdom Metazoa; phylum Chordata; class Mammalia; order Primates; family Tarsiidae; genus Carlito; species Carlito syrichta. Next base: position 1,296,060 of record NW_007251765.1, read on the forward strand.
ACATCCACCTTACAAATTGGAAAACAAAAGTCCAAGAGTGTAAATTACTTGCTCAAATTTATAAAATCAATAAATTATGGAACCAAAGTGCAAATTTCATTCTTTCTGTAATACAGTGTAATGGTTGAGCAATTATACTGTGTAGTTGGGCTGAGTTTGAACACTCTTTATGCCTTTTTGACTGTGGGCAAGCTATTTAAATTCTGTACGTCTCCGTTTCCTCCTCTGTAAAATGGGCACCTATCTCCAGAGGATTACATTAAGGTTATATGAGATCACGAATACAGAGCCCTTACACAGTGGCCATAAATAAAAATGAGCCACCCAGATCTCCCACTACAAAGGACACAGTTGCCTGACAGCACCAGCTGCCACTCCTCTGGGTCTACCACATTTGTCCACCACACTTTCTCCAGGCTGCTTCCAGTCCATGACTGGAGGATAGCAATGCAGGCCCGTTCCTATGGGACACAAAACTCTTCCGACAGGTGGCTTTTGCTCAGGGACTCTCTACTGACCTGGCCAAAACTTTCGTAGAAGCTGATTGCTATCTGGGAGTCTTCCAACCCAATCCCCCATTCCTCCCCATTCCCTTCCCAGGTATCAGAGCTGTATTCCAGCCTAAAGGTTCTCCCAGTCTACTCCTGCTCCCTCCCCTTCATATTTTACAGGCATCAACCTAATACATTTTTGCGCATCTGATCCTATCAGAACATACTATTCTTGGAAGACCCAAACTCACATGCCAGCACACAGAAAGTGCACAATGAACGTGAGCTACTATCATGATCATTAGCACCAAAAATGTTTACTTTTGTCATCATCTGGCTCTAAAACCCAATAGAATTTAACACAATTTTCCAAAAATTTTCAGAATGACGTTCTGAATCTGTGAACGTCATTCTTTCTTAAAGTAGGAGGTTCAAAGATCATACCGTTTTCCTAACATCTTCAGACAAGTTTTGTCATACCTAGCAAAGTAGTCCCCATTACAAATGAAAAGATAAACATTTAGCTTTCTACATAGCACATGAAAAATATGGCCCCTTCCATTTTCAAGTTTATCTGAAGTGTTTTTACTTCATCTTTGAATTAAAGAAATTCCAAGTGCTCTATTACTTGGCTGATTTGCTATTTCCATCATCTTCCGTGAAGCAAACAGTCTGGCAATAACTGGATATTGTGATTCACATACTGTCCCACTGGCTTACTCAGTAAATATACTACTAATTAAACGTATACACTTCCTTGTATGGGCTGAGTGGCTCTCAACTATTGTATTGTACCTATTGACTGTGCCTGACAAGTGGCTTATTGTTCTAGGAAAACTGGCTAGGTACCAGCAGATGCGGGAGGAATGGAATTTAAGCAGTCAAGTCATTAGAACTTGGTAGCACTCTTCCCAGGCTTCATTTTTCAGTGGGTTCAATTCCAGAGGTTTGACCCTTTGTGATCAGTGAAATCATCACAGACTAATCAGACCTTCCCATATGCTTCTGTTACCATTACCGATGAAACCTCCATGGGGGAATATGTAGAGAATTAGGACTGGTTGCCAGATAAAATACAAGAATTGGTTTAGATAAACAATGAATACTTTGTATAAGTATGTCCCATGTGATACTAAAAAATTATTCATTCTTTACCTGAGATTCAAATCTAACTTGGCATCTTTATTTTTAATTTGCTAAATCTGGTAACTATCAGGGAGCAAAATCAACCTTCATGGTTAATGCACTTGAGACCTAGGCGTTTATGATCTAATGGTGTCATGAGATGAGGGGTAAGCTGGAAATCCACAGATTTAGACCTCCATTGTGAAAAAGAGATCATGTACACCACTGGGTATGTGAAGCCAAATATTTCAGGCAAGGAACTTTTAGTAACACATGACTAAGGAAAAAACTTTGAGGATACTAAAAGATATTGCCAGGGCAGATGAGAAAGTCTCATTCCTTAGCAATGCTGTGAATTAGGCCTTTTTCCGCCACTCCATACCAAACCTTCTTCTTGTCTTACTCACCGCTGGACACTCAGCATCTAGAACAGTGACTACCATGTCACAGAGGCCCAGGACATATCCACTGTATCAAGAAATGATTGGATTTGGTATGTGCATTCCTCTAGGGTGTATCATGGCTTACCACGGATTTGTCAAATCCTCTTCGTGGCCTATAGGGTCCAATATCATCTGGTTTCCTGTTATTCTCATCTCCAACTATTCTCTCCCTCTCTTGTGCCCTTCAAGTCATCCCATCACCCTCGAGGTGTTCCTCCAGCACATTTCAGGAAATGTATACTGTTCCCTCTTCCTAAAGCAGAAGTCCCTGATACTACTGCATGGTTCACTTATTCACCGTATAGGCCTTGGCTCAAATGTCAAAAGATCAGAAGGGCCTTCTCTGACCACCCTACGGAAAATAGCACCCACGTCCTCTCTTCCTTATTCCCTTTGTTTTATTTTCCTTTACAGCATTGAGAACCATTTGGCACATGACATGTGTATTAGGTACTTTATTGTCCATCTTCTCACCTGAGAAGGTAAGGTCAATTAAGAGCGGGATTATCTCTTCTCTGCTCACTGCGGTGCCTAGGACACACCTGCCTCTTAGAACGCACTTGATAAATATCTGTCGAATGAATGAATGCATCATGCTTTTCTCCTTTTAGTAGACTATCAGGCCCTCAAGAACAGGACAGCTGATCCATCTCTGTATTCCCTCAACATGTCCAATACACAGTCCAAACGTACCCGGCAGATTCTTAATAACTATCTGTTAAATTACTTATGAGAGAATTGAGGTACAAGTCTTTAAGTGACTTGGACAACTGATTTTCCCTTAACAGATCCTCAGTGTCGAGCTTTTAATGGCAACTTTCCTTTGCTAATTTGACCTATTCGGAGGCTGTGATTTGGCTGCTTCTTGTTCATCTTTGCGTTTACAAGTGCTGCTTGCTGAGAAGCTCTCCCGTTGCAAAATACCTACAGAGATCTGAGAAAACACTGACTTTCCTTCATGGAGAGATTGTTGGAAGGCTATTCCTATTTTGCTGGGTCTTGCCACAGTATCCTTTATACTTCTTTTTTTGGACATTCGCCATATGATGCCTGCGGATAAGGCATATGAGACTCTCTTGCTCCCTTTGGATTAAAATCAACCAAGTATAGAAATTAACAACCAAGATGGGGCAGAGCAATCTGCGGTAAATATTGCTCCTCCCCCAATCTCTATCTGCCATGTCCCTGTAGATTTCTTTAACGACAAGCGAATGCCAGGGGAACAGAGTTGCCTGGAGCTGAGTAAAACCTAAAGAAGAAAAAAAGAATGGGGAAGCTGTAGGGAGAAGAGGTGCCAGAAATCCTTGTGGCCACATGAATTTTTCTAGCAGACAACTAATCAATCTAGATTAGTGACTCCAAATCCCCAAATAAATTATTTATATTACATTCGGTTTACTAATATTATTCACAAATGGATAATTCTTCCCCCCCCAAATAATAATATACAGACTGAAGAAAAAAAACACAACACATTCACATTCAAATTTAAGAACAGAAATGACCCTATTATTTGTGGCAAGGAAAGCTCATACCCACTTCCTGACCCCTACTGCCCACCCTTCCCCCATGCTGATCTGTAATTGATGGGAAGGTAGGGAAAGTGGCCATTAGAAGTGGTCCTTCTAAGGCTACCTCTGTCTGAGGGTCCTGTTGTACTAGTTCCAGGCGTAGATCACAGGGAAAACAGAGCAGTAGCAGATGGAGCTGCAGCCAAACACCAGGTGTGCCTTCCACCGCACTGTGATTTGATGACGGCCCCTCATTTGATTTCTTTTCTGAGCCCAATTCGAAGACTGCATAAATTGTATTGCTTCCTATTTTTACATGTTTAGAATCTAGATCTACGTCTACAGTTACACAATATCATAGAAATGGTAAATAAACACTTAAAAATGCTTTTCTAATTGGAACATAACGTTCAGTGGGCACTCCTGGGACAAGAGGCACAAGCACAAATGAGTTTGAGGACCAGAAAGAAATCCCTTTACTTCTCTTTCCTCTGTAACCATTTGTGTGAGGGGCTGGAGGGGGGAGGGGAAGGTGTCTAACACAGACCACCCAGCCAGTCCCCATTTCAGAAGCTGAAAATCTGGGGAATGGGGTCTAAAACACTTCCTATTTTGGCCACTAGCCAACTAACCTAAAGTCCGTTCAGCTAGTTATCCTCTATGTGTAGACAACAAAATGCCCCTCATAGGTGAGGGTAAGACTACTTCTTTAAATGGCTATAAATCTCCTTCCACCCCCATTTTAGTTGAAAAGGCTCCTTAGCTGCACTGGACCCTGTGGGCCACACTCAGCCGACTCGATCACGTGGTGTTCCCAAAGGAAGCCCCTGACCTGGACTGATTGAAACTTCATCTTTCACAAGGCAAGACTCAAGTCCCTTTGTCTGGAGGCATTTCTAAGGAGCCTCTGCAAGCAATGATGGGTCACACTTGCTAACCGTGCTTAAGAAGGAGGAACTCATCTAGTTTCAGACTGAAATTTCAGATCAAACAAAATTCTCGTTCCCTGGTCTCTTAAAGAAGAGAAACTGGCTGGGCTCGGTGGCTCAGCTTGTCATCCCAACACTTTGCGAGGCTGAGGTGAGTGGATTGCCTGAGCCCGCGGGTTCAAGACCAGACCAGGCAACCTGGCGAGACCTCATCTCTACAATAAAATAAAAAATAGCTGGGCATGGGATCACATGCCTATAGTTCCAGCTACTCAGAAGACTGAGTCGGAAGGATTGCTGAAGCCCAGCAGGTCAACGCTGGGGTGGCCGTGACCATGCCACTGCACTCCAGCCTGGGCAACGAAGTGAGACTCCAACTCAAAAAAAAGAAAAAAAAGAAGAGAAACTAGCTCCATAGCAGTGCTGAAAATTCATCAGTCAGAATTTAATTATACAGATCTGGAAACCAGAAGGCATTTAGGTTTTAATGCCTCCCTGAGTTGGGACCTTTACATATTTTAGAATATTGATCATAACTGTTATGGCTGCTATTTTGGTGGTCACTCTACTGTGTCTGTCCCTGCGGGGTTTTTTTGAAAGAACACAGCAGAGAATAACTGTTGCTGGGTAATTGTAAAAGAAAGTCATACAAATTATGAAATATTGATAAATTGTATTTACAAGTCAATGGTGCTAGAATGCTCCTTCTTTCCCAGCAAAATACAAACTCTAAGGTTGCCTTGCCACCAGAATTCCTAAAATCACCCAACTAAATAACACACTAATCAAAACAGTTCCTAAAACAAGCAGTTCATCCAGCAGTGACAATTTTTACTGTTTGAGATTAATCTATTTTATTTTTGGAATTATTCATTTATTTCTCATTCTATGTAAATATTACAATATTGTAACATATATACTATATATTTGAGAAGGTAGTGAAAACAATTAAAAATATTAAGCAAGAGAGGCTGCAATATTTTAAGAGAATATTATCAGATAAAATAATGTTTTTCCAGAAGAGAAAAAGAAATTTATAGTTTTCTTATCTTACCCCCAAACTGCCAAGTAAACTGTACATATAAACCTTAAGTCAGGAAGTCATTAGCCTTAAAAGTTATTCTACAAATATTAAAAATTCATAACGTGAACAGCAATGAGTTAAATGACAACAAATGCAATATCAGCAATAGTGGCTGAAGAGAAGTGCATTCCTAGTTCATCTTGCAACACTTAACAATGATACCTCATTTAACAGTTTGGGGTGGATTTGTCATAATTGAAGATGGTGAACACAAATGCTAGACTCAACCAATACTCCAGGGTAGTTTTCAAATTGGCAGGTAGAGCTGGAAATTTTCAAAATCTGGGGCAAGCATCATGATTAATGGCCTTCTACTGATTGCAGAGACCCATCGGAGGGTTGAAGCCACCAACATATGTGCAACTACCAGAGAAATGAGGAGGAACAAATGTTATTAAGTCTAAAAAAAAACTAAACACCAACTTTGATTTCTTGCTACACATGCCCCATTTTAAAAACCACTAAGATAAAGTTATTATCTTAGTGAATAGAAGGGAAGCAAGATAGTAAATAGAAGGGGGGGGTGGAACCATGTGAACACAGCTTTTCTTTTTCTGTCAAGGGAGGCCCAATTTTTTTTTTTTCCTAGTTAAGGGTGCTTTCACTGATAACCAGTGAGACTCAGTGGGGGGTATGCTTTCAGAGTGCCAATGCTAGCCTATGCTGTTGCCTCAGACATTGACTCAGTGTGTCCCTACAGAAGCGTGCCTTGAATTAAGTAGAAAGGCTATCCCGTGAGCTTTTCCCTCATTAATGACTGACCTGACGAGGCACCACAGAGTGCGAGCTTTGAAGGACTGTTCACAGGTTTTGTAAATACAATGGGGACCCAAAAAACCCAAAATTTATTTATACAAAATTGTGTATTGATTCTTACACGTTTCAACTTCAGTCACCTTCAAAGTACTCTCTCTGTCTGACACAATACATCTATCGAGACACTTTTTTTTTCACTGCTCAAAACAGTTTTTGAACTTGTCGATTTGAATGCCTTTTAGTGCTTCGGTCGTTTTTTGTTTCACTTCTTCCACATTGGCAAAACGTTTTCCTTTGAGGACTTTTTTCAGCCAAGGAAACAAAAAAAGTCACTCCGAGAGAGATCGGGTGAATAGGGAGTGTGGCACATGGAGGTCATGCCGTATTTTGGTCAAAAACTGCTGAACATTCAGCACGATATGGGCAGGTGCACTCATAAATCATCCATCATGAAATTAGCAAATTCGCTGAGACTCTCCAAAAAAAAAATTCACTGAAGCCGAATGCAGCCTCTCACAACAACGCTAGCCAATACACTGAGGCCGATGGATTACTAGAACACTTACTTAGCAGGGGTAAGTAATTCTGGGTATTTTTGGGGGTCCCCTCTTGTGTCAAGCAGGCACTGTAAATGGTCTGTCCCATAAATACTTTTAAAGTAGCCAAAGTATACCATGGGAATTCACAAAGGTCGTTTACTTAGGTGTTCTAAGTCAAAGTCCAACAAACAAGGAGCTCTCAGAAAGCCAGAGAGAACGCTTCGGCAATTTACAAGAAGACCAAATGAATGATGCCGATCAACTCTGTCTGAATTGGATTCCCTATGGTAATCATGCATCAAGCATAAACTAACATGATTATATTGCATACACCTGACCACACCTGCTCATTGAAGGCGGAGGGGCAGGAAAGGGAGAGGGACAACTTGATTTCCATGGCTGTTAGTACCCAGCCCCCAGTTTTGGGTTCCTAGACCTATTAGTCATATCCATGTCCATGTGTCTGGGTACAACCTCCTCATACCCAAATTAGATTTTCAGCTTCTCCAGGGCGTTTTGTTTTGTTCTAAAAATCTACTGGTAAATCAATAGTGAACAGACACTCAAAAAATATTTGGGGATGATGCCAATATCTTCCTTTTCTTATTAATTTTATTCACTGAGTAAATAAGTACTAGGTACCCACTAATTCAAGGCACACAGCTAGGTGCTCTGTAAGACTTTTTTAAAAAGATTTTTAAGTCCTACCCATAATCAGCTTATAGTTTTTAATAGTCCAGATTTTATTTGGTTTGCCAAGGAAAAGTTCAGCTAAAACCAAAGACATCTAGGAGTCCCTTCTTTCCAGAATTGCTTTCTTCTTGAGCACTCATTCTGAAGGTCCCACTAAGGTCCCAGGAATCACTCTTGCAATTCCTTGGTTCTCAAACCCATGGGAGATGAACGGAATGTGAGACTAGAACTAAACAGGAAAATAGATGTGGCATTACGGAGATTGTGGGGATTTAAGAAGGAAACATATGTCTGACATTTCAGAGCAGAGTAGGTATCTACAAAAGATGTCTTTAAAAGTCTTGGTTATTTTGGATATCATCCCCTTCCCCTCTAAGCTTTTGACTTCTTGAATATGTGTGCTCATTATAGATGAGACAAGCCTTAATTGTAGAGCAGTAATGCTTACCTCTTTTTGAGTCTTTACTGTGAACCAGGAACTATGCTATTTGTATGTATATTCTCATTTCAACAGCTCATGAGATAGGTTCTTTTAGTATTTCTATTTTACGAATAAGAACACCAAGATTGGGGTATTAGCTTGCACAGTCACTCAGCTATTATTCAATTTGAACTCAGATCTGTTTGACTCCAGAGGCAGGGTTTTTAAACAATTATACCAATTTTTAGTTTCAGAGATTCTGTTATTTTATCTCTGGGCTTCAGATAATTCCTTCAAAATTCCCATCTAATGCTCTAATTGGACAAAGATTTGTTTTCTTTTACAGTTCAGTCTTAAGGGAGTACAAGAAAAGAAAGCAAAAATTCCATAGAAAAAAACAGACTAGTTGGACATGGAAGAAACAGCTGCATCCACTTAGGTAAAGTTACATGGCCTAGTTTAGGGTTTTGGATGAAACAGCATGTTACCATTTGTCTATTCATTCTCCATGGTTTACTAGGGAAATACCATTCGTTTCCCATTACCTTTTTCAAGAGCTAGGATAAAAAGAATATTATTTTCCCTTGCATACACACACACACACACACACACACACACAAACACACACACGGAAGAAGTCACGAGTTCCTCTTTAAAGAGTAGAGTCTAGCCAGGCTTGGTGGCTCAGCCTGTAATCCTGCGCCTTTGGGAAGCTGAGGTGAGTGGATTGCCTGAGCCCGTGGGTTCGAGACCTGCCTGGGCAGTGAGACCTCATCTCTACAATAAATCAAAAAAAAAAAAAAAATCAGCTGGTTGTGGTAGCACATGCCTGTAATTCCAGTTACTCAGAAGGCTGAGGCGGAAGGATCACCGGAGCCCAGCAGGTCGAGGTTGCGGTGGCCGGGAGCGGCCCCTGCACTCCAGTCTGGGCGACAGAGTGAGACTCCAACTCAAAAAAAAAAAAAAAAAAAAAAGAGTAGAGTCTGTCACTTCTTAATCTAACAAGATTCCAAAACTTCTTAGAACTTTGTTGATATACCTATGAGAGTTCCTTCTTTCAAAACAAAAACAAAAGCTGGGCTCAGTAGCTCAACCTGTAATCCCAGTGCTTTGGGAGGCTGAGATAAGTGGAATGCCTGAGCCCGCAGGTTCGAGACCCGCCTGGGCAACTTGGTGAGACCTCATCTCTACAATAAATCAAAAATTAGCCGGGCATAGTGGCGCACACCTGTAGTTCCAGCTACTTGGAAGGCTGAGGCGGAAGGATCGCCAGAGCCAGAATCGGCCACTACACTTCAGTCTGGGTGACAGAGTGAGACTCCAACTCAAAAAATAAAAAAATTAAAAAAAGAAAACTCAGTTTAAAGAAAAACAAAAAAACAAAAAAACAAAACCAAAACAAACAAAAGCCTCTCCAGAACTCATCTTCATAAACTGGAGTAATGAAAAACAGAGAATACTCTAGATCAACGTAATACTAGAGAGTAGAAAGTTATCGAATGTGTGTAAATACCTAGTCCTGAAAGCTTCATTTAGTCCCTTTAGGGATTATATGTCTTTAAGGAAGAGATACAATCATTTTTCCTCTCATAACTTCATCTGAGATTGACTAAAGGCAGTTAGAGGAAAATGAGTAGGCTGATGATTTTTCAACTGGGACTGTCTAAGATAAAGCAGCTTCCACTTCTTTTTCTTTGAAATAAATAGAAATTTGAGAGACAGGAATGTATTACTTTATCTATTAGATATTAATACTTTCTTCCTCTGAACTCACACAATCTCCCCAAAATGATAGCGTAAATCTTTCAGGTAGCACCAAGTGATTTGGGGTTAAAAGTGAACTTGGCTACTATCTCCATGCCTTTGGCCGAAAAATCCAAGCTCAATCCTAGCTGCTTTTTGGAATAGGAAACGCACAATATTGGGACTGCAGGCAGCTCCAGAAAGCCATGCCAGGGCTCTCATGCTCTCAATTTATATTTGCATGTGAACAGCTTGTCGGCCATTTTATGAAGACAGATGAATCGCAGGCCTGCTAGAGGGGCGGCCAGACCTAAATACGTGAACTACACACCCTTACAGCCCACAAATCTTTTAAAAATGAAATAAGAATTTCTCTGGATACATCTTTAGGTAGATTATACACAAATATATATGAAAAACACGAAACTTTTAAGGCATTACCTATAAGTCAAGCGGAAAATAAAGAATAAAACTAGTCTATAAATATCACTCTTTAAAATGTCAACAAAAATAAAATTTAGCTGTGTATGACACTAAAAACAACCTTCAGAGATCTCTCTCTCTCTTTTTGCAAGTTGCTTTAAAAAGACAATTTTGATAAAGAAAATATCACCAAAATACCAGTATAAGGAAAGGAATAGCGAGGCATTCCATATTTAATGCTAAATCTCAAAAATGTAATAAAGAAATCCCTGGGCTTAAGAAATGAAACAAATTCTGAAAAATTAGGGATAGGATATCTAACGTGGTAAAGGTAATCCTCCATGCCACAACACCAACATAATTCAGCTTACCAAAGATCAGATGGAGATCAAAACTGAACAACATTACAGAACGACAAAAGGAAGAGAAGGCCAAGGAATGAGGTCATTCAAAGTAGGTGAAAAACAAAGTGTGGTAGGCTTATATTGACCAGAAAAGTCGTAGGTGTAATACTGAACCACAGCCAACATTCTGTTAGTATAAATTCTATGAAAGATACTAAGATAAATGTATTATGCATATTGTCTTACTTAATTCTTCAACAGGTAGGTAATATTATTATCCTATTTTAGAGGAGTAAATCAATCCTCTGAGAGGTCAGATAACCTATTCAATATTACAGAAATAAGACATAGTAGAACTTGAAGGCAAGTCTGACACCACAGTCTGAGCTTTTAACCACAGTGGTATCATTCTGCCCCACTGGTCCCTCAAGGTAAAACATCCCCATTGGAGTCTTTTGTTCTATCATCAAAGAAGAATATTTTGGCCTTTTATGCAATGCTATTTTTTTTAATGTAATGTTTAGTATACAATAGGTACTGCTAGTTCACTTCTGTTTTTATTGAAACTGTTTTTATTGTTTAATTGAAACTGTTTTTATTGAAACTGATGGTCTTAATCTAAAATTCCAACCCATAACAATCTTTTTCGTACTTGCAGTGCATACCACAAATTTAGTATTTTACCAGATACTATTATATTCATAGGTAGCATAACATATGCTTCCTATTCTAATAAAGTTTCTGCAGCGGAAAATTCATATATTTATGCAATTGAGTAATGTAATGCTGTCTCGTACCCTCACTATATTATTTTAGACAATTTAGAGTGAAAAAGAATTCTTGAAAGACAGAGTTTTTTTTTCTTAAAGTAATTAGCAAAGCTCCCAAAGGTCTCAAAAACACTTGTGAATGAATGATGTTAAATCATAGTAAAGAAGACCATGGGGCATTTGCCACATTAAAATTAACTAAAATGAAAACTCAAAAAACAAACAAACAAAAAAATGATTCTTCACTCATGCTGTTTAAAAAAATCTTACTTGGTAAGTCAACCCTACCTCACATGGCTTAATTAGGTAGTCAACTTCCTTGGGAATTAAGGTTCTCCTGAGCAACCTGACAGTGTTTGGAAGCAGGGGGTGTCGGGGCTGCTAGGTGATCCAGAGTACAAAGAACTTGCTCTTGAGTTTCTCCCAAGTCCTCGAAGTTGCTCCATTGTTCCCACGGGGCAGACCCCAACATCCTTGTACTTGGTTGGCAGCTGGTTGCTGTGAACTCTGAATACTGCAACTAGAGTCCCAAGCGAAACTTACCATTTTCTGGCTGGTCCTTAATGTCAGCATCACTGGGCTGGCTGGGACTTTCAGATTGACTTGAATCTGAAAAACACAAAAACACAGCCAACAATTACAGGGTCTGTGAAGGAAAGTGGATCAGTGGTGCCAGGTTTTCTCAAAAGGTTCAGCCTGTAAACGAAGAATGAGACCATTACAGAAATGACATGATACATGAGAAAAATGAAGATGGAAAGAGAGGAGAGAGGGGGGCAGACGCGGCCACAGCAGCCTGTGCCTTCAGAGAGGATGCTCGGGTCTGTTTACACCTCCAGCGGTGTTTGCTTTGCGGCGCATCATAACTTGAAGCTCTTCAGAAACCATTCTCTTAGCGAGAGACCACTTCCAAACTGCTCTTCCCCGCTATTTATATACTACAGTCTGATAAAGACTTCATCCCTCATTACACCCATCTGAAGCTTGATTCTGAACATAATAAAGTGTCAAAACATATTTTGAAGCTGGTATATAAAAGCAACCCAAACAACAGTAACAAGTTCTGTTGATATTTATCTCTGCACTCCAGCAACAGACTACGCAGACTAACACCATTAAATACGAGAGTCCTAATATTCTAGCACATTTACTTGAAATAACTGGAAAACTCAAAGAAGTCTTTCTGAAGGTGCAAATTTCTCCTACTTTATAAGAATTATTTTTCTCTTGTACTGATGCATTTGGAAGATGCTAAATTAGGGGCTGATCAGCAAAAATAGGGTTTTGTACACCTTAATAGAATTAAACTCTTTTACTTAAAAAAAAAATCAGATTTTTAAACTAAAAAAAATTTTTTTAAAATTCAATTCACAATTTCTAAGTGGAATAATTTAATGTAATTGTTAATTTTAAAACCAGATAAAATTAAATGAAATGAAAAGAATTTCACAGAATTAAGCATATTTTTAATACTTTTGGGGGGAAAGGGGAGAAAAATCAGGCAAAATGTTTCAGTGAACATTTTTGATGTAAAGCATTTTCTGAGACTTGAAATACTTTACAATGTTATTTCAAAGCAACACAAAAGTTAAAAACAGCAACAACAACTCTGTATCTATGGAAAGCTTGAATCCTAACTTTACCTTGACTTCACAGCTTTAGAATCAGCTGTCTGAAATGTGACCACATTTCTGCAAGTTCAATTAAAGGTCTAAAAGTCATGACACTTGACTGTGATTAAACTGAAAATATTACTTCTATTGCAATGAAGTTAGAGCATCACTATTTTCTTTCTTGAAGACACTGCAGAAAGAAGTATCACTACTAGTGACCTTAGGTCTAGAAATGCTAATTTATTACTTTAAAAGACTCTGTGCTTTTAAGCAAATGAGGGCTTTAATTATAAGAAAGTGCTATAATGAAACATCTATTTTAAAATTTTCAGATAATATTAGCCTGGTGACTATAGCAAAACTTATATGTTGACTCAAAGGTTCAAATAACAAAAGATGTGTGAAGGTGTGAATTTTTATTTAAGTCTGGCAAAGTAATAGCCTTTATCATTTTATAACAATTGCCATAGAGAGGACACAGACAAAAAGTATTATTATAAGTCAAAAACTTTTAAAGAAATCCTTCAGAATAAACTTAAAAAATTAAATACAAAGCCTGCATTAAAAATTGGAAATGCAAATAAATTTACATTGGACCATATTGAAATTTTAACTACAGAAGTTAATACTACATTTATAGCAAACAATTTAAAAATATAGCATGACTACTTTCTTTATTTCCTAGGGAAAAAGCCTATAATTGTGCCATTAGAAATTAAAACAAATATTTTGAGAAGTAATTCAACATGTTTTAGGAGAAGACATGCCTCCATTATTTTTGTTCTGGAAAATATTAAACCATTAATATCTATAACTATAATTAAAGCAAAATATCTAGTGTTGCCTTAGGGGAAATTAAAATTGTTCTTGGTCATTTCCCAGAACAGATACATAAATTTTTGCCAAGCATAACTTTTTTGGGGAATAATACTAGCAAACATAAGTTTCTATGTGATTGTCTAGCTAATGTCCTATTTCCAGGTATAATATCTTTGCAATTAATCACTTCTCCATGAATAAATGGAAAACAGTTTTTAATCTGAATTAATTTAGATATACAATATCCCATTATCTTTCTGATATGTATCCATTAATATTAAGGCAAAACGAGATAGAGAGAGTCCCAGCAACATATTTTTTTAATAATCTGAAAGTGGATTTCTTTGCTTTTTCCCACTTTCTGTTTACATTTGGTTTGCCACCCTACCTTTACAGAAATATAACATAATTATAGTAAATATGAACGGCAATAAAAGATGACTATGAGGTATGTTCAAAGAAAGTTTAAAATTCCATGCCACAAAGAAACAAGCAAACCGACAGCAAAGGACTGAGTGGCAAGAAAATGCTGAGTTGGTTTGCAGCGGGCCAAGGCACTCTCGTGAAAGCTCAGATGCAACACTGGAGAAGGCATCTAGCTAAACTGAAAATGGAATTTAATTTCTCTAGTTTTAGTCAAAAGCTAGAACACTGCCATCCATCCGAGGACTGCATACTCGAATTCACCATTCTGGTAAGAGATAGGCAAAGCCAAAGATCTACAAGAAAATGTAAATGTTCTAGAAACTTTAATAATTATTTTCTACCCTGGGCCATTTAATACCATTTTCTTTCTGAGCCAAGAAGGAGCAAAACTACCCAGTCCTACTGCTACTCTTTGCTGAGGAAGCGCATTGAGGAAGGCCACCCAATGCTGTTATGTATGAAGCCAACCAGATTACCAGAATTACAAATTAATTTCTACCAATACATACTTGATACAAATGAAAGATCTTTCTTAAACATTTGCATTAAAACATCATGGAGGTTAACAATTAATTTGCTTATAATTAATTAATTATAATTAATTAATTAATTTGCTTACAATTAATTCCCTTATATACTTGGTAGAGGTTAGTCTACATTTTACTTTTCTGGAGAATTATCACATGGTTGGTTGATTCCTACCACCAGGAATAATTTAAGAGGCCTCAGAAAACAAACTCAACTACACAGAATTGGATGCCCTTCTTGTACCTGAGCCCTCCTCCTAAGGCAGTCAGTTTCTCTGCTTCCCTGGTTGAAAGCCAGAAGATTTGTATATTACAATGAAGAGAATATTACTTAAAGTATGTTTAAAGGATGGGGTTGGAAATGCTATTGTGAGGAAGTACATTAGGGTTATCAATTTTTTTTTCCCATCTAGGGATTTTCTTTTTGTTTAAGGAAACTTAGACTTCAACCTAACCTTGGAAAGCAATGTTTCTTTTGGTTTTTAAAAAATTTATGAGCAAAAATTTAAACCTAAAATAGATAGGGTTTGCATATAGGAGTCTGGGTTAAGGCCTCTTAATTGAACTGGTAGCCATCCGTCTATGCATTTTTATGGCGCCTACAGCTATATTGCTGGAGTGCTCAGACAAAGATAGTTCACTATCAATATAATCACTAGGGAAAGGAATAAAATGAATCCTAATGCTTACATATTAATCTCCGTGTCCACAAACCTGCACAAGGCAAGAACTGAAATACTGGGCTGAACTTGCTACATATATACACATTGAGTTGCCCCAATCTCAGCTCTGTTCTTCTTCAGACTGGAACCTCAGTACTCCTTTGGGGAAGGTGAGAATGGCAAAAACACGGTCATAAGGTAAAAACCAGTGAGGCAAAAATATAGATATCACTTCCATGTGCTTTTTGTTCTTTAGGCAAGACACAATATTGCTAAATCTTCCCTGTCCTTGACCCAGAATTAAACACTTTCTCCTCTCCAGTTAGTCTTTCACTGTACATGCATCTCTTATGGTGTGATTGATATGCTATACTAAGGTGATTTTAAATTCTCTCCTGTGAGGATTTGAGCTCCTAAAGAAAAGAGTTTCTTCCTACTCTTGTTTTATCTTTAGTACTTTCCACAGGGTTCCTGGTCCAACCAAGGAGTTCATAACTGTTAAACTGAAGAGAGAAATTCTTAATTGCTGTTCAGCTTTCTGACATGGAGCCACCGTCAGTGACTGAAGAATATACTAAGCTCACACCTAAAAGATGACTAGGCCTTCTAAGATGAAAATGGATGGCAGAAAGGGCCTTTCTTTCTGCTTACTGTCCCCCTTCTTGGTGCCTGGCAAGGGAATACGAAGCACATCCCTCTGGTTTGTGGGTGATCTGGAAACCTTGCACGGCACTTAGAAGTTACAGACAGTCACCTCCTATGATCCGCTGGCTCACACACCTCCTATGATCCGCTGAGCTGAGGACCATGTCTGACACATGCGACCTTCCAGAAATGTCTACAGGCTAAAATGATGAATGATGAAGGAATAGTTCACATATTCCCAAAATACAAAGATTAGAGAAATCCCCCATAGTCCGTCGTCGGTTGACGGCCTCAAAACCCTAACAATTGCTGCTGGGAGTAGCTTGATAAAGAAAAGGCAGACTCACTTGGTGAACAGTCCCTCCAACCCTAAAATAAATCAATATAATTTCTATTCAGTCAACGGGATAGCAACAGAAGCCTATGGACCACAAAAGTACAAATTCTGGTTCCGCTAGAAAAATGATCTAGCCGACGTTTTCACCTTTCTACATGCACAATGTGGTGGGTAAAGATGAAGTTTGAAAAGCCTTCATTAGAATTTTGTATCCAGCTTTAAATCTCTCAAACTCAAAGGTGATATGAAGAAACCAGAAGATATCTAAAAAAAAAAAAAAGTTAGTAAAGTGAAAGAAATGAAGTAAAAATTCTGCTCAAAAGAGTTGGAGTTATTTGTAGTGTAAAAAAGAAAAGGCAAAGACAGGAGAGAATACTTTACTGCAAATAAATGAAGAGTTAGAAAATTCCTGGGGGAGGAGAAAATAAAGAATAAAGGTGATTACACTCCAAGTATAATAAACAGTTACTCTGTGCAATTGTAGCCTTAACGATAGTCACAATTTACATAAGTTTTCATTTCTTATGGCTTGGAAAAATGAGTGTTTTGCAAAAGAGTCAGGCCAAAGGATTCATTTTTCTACATCTGTGATGTTATAATAGAAAAATAATTCTATTTGTGATTAGTAGCATAAGGTTGAGAATTATTCTATTTTGATCAATCAGTATTATAACATGTTTATTACAGTAATGAACACTAGAAAGTCAAACTATTATAGTCACATTTTGCTTGTTAGTCTCATTGCTGAAGTTATAAATGAAATTATTTTTGCAATACATTATAATATTTAGGAATATTATCTATTTTTTTCCAGTATGACCATGAACTTAAAGGCTGAGTTATGAGGAAAATATTTGAAAAATCTTATTTGAGAATGTAGAATGTCTGTGTTCAGGTGTGTGTATACACACACACACACAAAGACACACACACACAATTTGTAGCTTAAGTGCAAACACTGATAAATATAACACCATTAGCTAAATATAATATTATCTATCACAGTCTGTTTAAGAACAAACAGAAATCTGTAATGCCATTACTAAATCTGGACCACTGAAAATACGCAATTATTATTAACATTTCCAGAGAACGGATAAAATCTTTTAAGCTCAGTGAATAACCAAAGCAATATTTAAGGTCAATTAATGTACACAACTGTGGCTCACTTAATGAAAAATTAACATACAATAACCTAGTTTTTAAAACGGATAAATTATGAGGTGAGTCACACCATAAAAGCTTTTTCTTTAAGCTTTTAAAATGAAAACACTCCATAATTCTTTAAATGGGAAATCTTATCTTTACTGCATTTAAAATATAAAATTTGATTGCTGGAACTTTCCCAGCAAGCTAGAAAGAGTGTTTGTCTGGATGTGTGTGTGCATGGTAACTGCAGTAATTAAAGTATGCAGAGTAAGTTACTCTTTATCAAAGGAGTGGGGGAGATGTGGTGAGGGAACTCCCAGCTCCAAAAGGCCCAGGCTAGTTTGCACACATTGGTCCTCACTCCTCTAATCCCGATTCGGATGGGAGCGAGGGCTGTGTTCCTGCAGCAGCCACTTGGAAGTGCTCCACCAGACCACCCTGGGGGCTACCAGCTGCTCTGGGAGCCACCCCTTAGCCACTCCTGTGTACTGCATTTTCAAGACCTATTCAAGTTCATTGTATAATCTAGCTTACTCCTGTTTTCTTTCCCCAAGCTTTTCTTTTTGTAGTGCCTTTCTGAACAGGAATTTGTGAAATATTAAATTTGTAGAAATTCAGTCTTTTTGGTACTTCATTAATGGTGGTATTCAAGGCCCATCTGTTTAGTCGGGTCTGTATATGATGATAAGATGGTTTAGGTTGAAGAGTGATTCGACTGTCTTATCACCTACTCATCAATGTGTTATTTTTCTAAGTGCACAAGGAGGTTGGGTAATGATACACAGTTTTAACAAGTTTAGAAAAAAAAAATAAAATGGCACAACTATTGTTGTGTTATGACGTAAAGAGGAATTATTACTAAGCTTTAAAAATTACAAATTCAGTCATTCTGAAAATGACTCAGTCAAATCTTCAATCTTCACATGAGGCTGATTTCAAGTAATGATCAGCTTTTTCAGTGATGTGACACGTGAAGTCAATGGTAAGAAGCTGGTGATTATAAAAGATATGCAAACAAGTGAACTGACTACATTTATAACTTCTTATATTTTCCTTGACAAGGCCCTGTGACTCATATAAACTAAAATGTTTAGGTAATCACTTTGAATTTTGTTTTCCCATAAGAGGAGCTGTGTTGACAGGTGATGGTGACCTGTTGATTAATTCAGAACTCAAGCTATTGAGTCAACCTGGTCACCAACCCACTTGTGTAAACAAAGATCAACTTAAAAAGTCATCATGACAACATTATCACATAGAATTGTGCTCCATTTCCTGTTTAGTCACTTTTCCACACTCAAAATTAATTATAAAACTAGGATCTTGGAGTTCTTAAGTAGAACAATATATACTCGAAGACAATCCATATAGCCAACCATACCATTTAAAGTAAACATTTCCCTGTAGACTTCCATTTTTTAAAAAATGCTTTAAATGAAAATGAGGTATCACAGAGTTAAAATCTATATGCATTATTTTCATGTACCTGGATGACTGTTAAAAATGTTATCAAAATAATAAATTGCCCTCTATGAAAGGTGACCATGCTATTTAAGTTCATGTAGCACTCTAAGTATTACTTCCCTTGCACTCATATTTCACTATTAAAAGGAGTATAAAAAGGCAAAAAGATGGTGTCCCAAAAGTCTCAGCTATATAATTTAACTGCTCTCAATCTCAGTTTCTTTATCTGTAAAATAGGGATAACACTGATTTTTTTATTTTTATTTTTTGCCTAATAGGATTGTTATGTGGCTCAAATAAAATAAGGTAAGAAAACCTGGTTTTTAAACTTACAAAGTGCCCGAAAACATGTATATTTACCTCTGCCATATAAATCTTCATATCCAGACAAGTTTTTTATTTCTTTGTAAAAATCAACCCCAATACACATATGATTCTGGTATTAAAACATCAGCATCACGGACCAGGTTTTAAAGAAAAGGTTCTTAATTCCCATACACTGGGAAAGAGATTATCTCTGATAATGGAAATGTAAATCTCAGCTTGCTGTTGTTTATTCCAGACAGACATTTGTGTGTTAAGTCTGTTTATCAGGCAACACTTTGTCTAAGCCAGGAAGTAGTCAGTCTTTGTAACAAGATGTATGCAAATGAATTTCCCATGAGTCTCCACAGCAAATTGTAGCAGAGGAAAAAAAAAATTCCTTGTTACTTCACCAGCAAGCTACCTCAAAAGTAGACTAGAGACAGAGAACTATGAGCTAGACTATACTGATGAGTTTAAATGAGTCCTAAACATGTGCTCACAGTCTGTTGCTCTTTATTCTAAGCAGACTTGGTGCATTACATCTGTTTATCAGACAACACTCTGTCTGGATATTCAGGCTTTGGAACCTGTGTGAAAACAAACGGTGACCATAATCCCATGAAATAACCTGATTGTGGCAAAACTCCAAACCTCCTGTCACTTTAAGAATCCCCACCTACAAAACCCTGGAAACTTCTTAAAAATACACCCAGCTCTAACTTTTGGTATCTTCTATCTTAAATAACTTTTCTACATTCACTGGATTTCCTAATGGTATGACAGATTCATGTGAGAGTGGTGAAATTTATCATGTACATTGAACTGATCAATAAAAGATTTGCTAACTCGCCCTTTCTAATGATCAAAAACAGGGAGTTTTCAAAAGAAAATACTTTTCTATCATAATATTAAAGCATTTATTCTTTCATTCTATTAGTAAAGTCGTTGTCTTAGAATCTTCTTTTTTTAAATCCTAATGTAACCGACTCTTTTAAAACAAGTTATACATGTGAAGTTGAACAGTATATTTCCTTTTTGTTTTTCTTGTTGGTTTTCTACAGGGTTTGAAAATCTTACTGAAGGAATCAGATTGGGTTAGTTTGTCTTCCTAGACCAAATAAACACTTTAGGACTCTACTTGTTTGTATTCTCCTCAGTGGCGCTGTATGCATCAGCAGCTAAAAACAAAGAAACTTTTTAGCTGCTCAGACAAAATGCAGAAGCTTCCCAAACGGGGAGGAGGCAGAGGAGGGGGCATGGGTTCAGGGGAGGGTGGGGGTGGAGAAGTGTGCAGAAAGTCTGACAGTCCATTCAATATAGGGATGATGGCTATAATGCATCCAGGGTCCCCTTGCTAATTAAATATGCATTGGCACAGTTTTGATCGATGCAAGCCATGGATCAGATGACACACCTGCAAAATCTTGAGCCCAGAGCTCCCAGGAAAAGGGAAAATACAGTCTTGTCTCCTTATCTTTGTTTTCAAAGGCTCTCAATTTCTGTGCTTAGATATCTAATTTAATTCTCTCACCCCTCAGCAAACTGGATTAGGGAAGTCAATACTGCCTTTGTGCATCGACAGGAAAACACAGCTTTCCTTTTATTCAATTTAGCTATGACCTTTAGACAAAGATAATGACAACTGTCTAAAAGTAAGGTTAAGGCATCAAGAAGAAGACCCTCAGAACTAAGGCTTCCTAGAAATTTTGGAAGACAAAGTGGTAGGGGTTTACTGTGACATTTTCCTTCCTGGTGAGGAAAAACAAGAAAAAAGGGAATTAAGAATTAAGAGTTGGTGTCGGAATGGGGGGTGGGGAGGCAGGGAGTAGAGAGGCAGAAAGATAACATGGTGGAAGAGATTTAAAACCACTAAAGTAAATGACTAGATTATAAAAAATCAACTGGGTCCTGTTATATCCATAACCAGAAAATAATTCTGTGAGAGGATAGGAATGAGAATAATATAGTAACATTTTGCCTAAAAAATGCAAAAGCCTTAATGAGAAGGTTGAAGATTCTGTGGTTGGACAAATCAGGAATTTGTTTTTCTTCCTGAAGCATTTGAGAAAACAGAATTGTCTCTCAGTGTTTTGGTGAATCCCACCTCTAGGGAAATCATAACTAGAGATTCTAGACAAATCTGGGATTCTGCAGTGGTAGCAAATCACACCACCACTCGCAGCCAATGGGGAAATTATACTGGATCATTCTCCCCAAACAGCACTGGTTCCTTTTTAATTTCCTTGTCTTTGGGCCTACTCACCTCATCCACCCACTCATGCATTCATTCACTCAACATCTACTATGTGACTTTCACCCTGTATATCTGAAGATATAAAATGAAAAAAGGCAAAGTGTCTGCCCTCAAGGAGCACCCAGTCAAGATAATGAACATAAAATCAAGACTCTGTGACATCCCATCTTGACTAAATCCTGCCTCCTGGTAAAATTAAGGTAGAGCGACAAGTTGTTGTGCACATTTATAACGGCTTTTATTCTTTTACTATTAGCAGCAATTAGTACCACGAATATACTCTTGTAACAATTTACAGCAACCTAAATACTAACTATTGGTGGTAATGGTTAGGGTTAGCTTTTCTAGTGAGATAGAGAATTTAGGCAGGGTTCTTTTAGGTGGAAATATTGAGCTATTACTGCATAATTAGCATTGCTGGAAATGGTGTAAAATACCATTTTTGTCAGTCAGACTGGAATACAGTAGTGTGATTATAGCTCACTGCAGCCTTGAACTCCTGGGCTCAAGTGATCCTCCCTCCTCGGCCTTCTGAGTAGCTGGGATTCTAGGTACATGCCACCATGCCCAGCTAATACTTGTAATTTTTGTAGAGGGGTCTCATTCCATTGCCCAGGCTGGTCTTGAACTCCTGGTCATGAGTGACTTTCCTGCCTCAGTCTCCCAAAGTGCTGGGATTACAGGTGTAAGCCACAATGCCTGCCCTCAAATAATTTTTTAAATCATATTTTTCCCCTTAGAAACAGTTTCACAGATACTGTACAATTTAATTCATAATCAGGCCTGGTGTCCCCCCACTTTAATAGAAATGACAGTTCTAGCAGAGGTAGCTAGGGTGAAAAAAGGAAAAAGTAGACCTGGGTTCGAGTACCTTCTTGGCCATTTATATTAGTTAATCTCCCTGAACCTCAATTGACTCACCTTCCAAACACCTGACTCCCAAGACTAGGGGGACTGAATGGCATGATCTGAAGTGCTTGTAAATTATGAGTGGCTATAATGCTCTAACTGTCCACTGCATGGAAGCAGGTTTTCTAAAGTATATAAACTGGCTAAAGCATCATGTTGATTATTTAATTTCCTGTCTCATTTTCACTGGCAGATAGCAGAGTGTCTGGAACATATAGATACTAAACAAATATCTGTTGAAATGAAATTTAAATCAGAAGATGAGAAAATCGCTCTTCCGGAGCCATGCAGTACAATAAGGCCAATCTTGGGAGATGTTCACAGGTGTTTGGAGTGCTCTTTCTGGTTTCAGGGAGACTCCATGACTGGAAGGTGGTATGTTTCATTTGCTGAATACAGAGACCCTATGGCAGGCAGAAATCTGCTTTCTGGTCCTAAATCACTCACTTTTTTTCTCTCTGGGATCTGTAGATTCTCACCAGGTCAGAACAACTACAAAGATGAGGAACATTAGGTGTCCTATAAGGGTTCTTTCTGGCTCCAAAGTTCTGCATTTGAAGCACATCATTAGCAATTGAGTTGCTAATCCTTTGGCTAAATTCAAGCCTGAGACCCACATTTCATCAAAAGGAACAGATATCTGCTTATTTGTTGCGAATGGTAAGTGCAATCAGAAGTAGCATCAGTGGAACAATCATTACAAGTCAAAAATGGTCTCTTCTTTATAAATGACCACAAATAGCCCACTAAGAGTTGCAAATGTTTATCTTCAGTGACTTGGCTGACCCCTGACCACAGAAGACCATAAACAAAGTTTTTCTTTATATCTTCACCCATCATGTCATCTAGAAAACCAGGAAACTTTGTGTTTTAGTAGTTACCAAAAAAGTTATCCTTAAGGTACACAATCTAGAATGTCCTAGAATTTAGGACCATATTTTAAAAAATACTTAAACTATACCTTCATTACAACAATGTGCTTTCTATTTCCACGTTGACAGTAATTTTTTCTTAATAACTTGGTTCCTGAACCTATAACAAATATATACCAATATAGGGAGTTAATCATTTGGTCAACCAAAAAATACTCCTCAGATATCCCGTAATATAATAAAGCTCAGGTAACCCATGATTCTTTGGAAATTCACCCAAGCCTTTTGCAAGCAGAAATAGGCACATATTTTTTGCTTTCATGTCTTTATAAGAGATACAATTATTTAAATGATTTAAGTGATTCATTTCAGTTTTAGGAATTTCCGTTTGGATTCTATCATGGCTTTCTCCCCGACATATGCAGTGCTAAGTTATTTAAAATTAATTGCAGTACAATATTTTAAAATTTCTTCACATGGTGCTAATCTCAAGTGCTTTGGATGTTTGAACCACACTTGGAAGCCATCAAGTTATGTGTATCTTTATACTAGGGAGCAGTTGAACATGCTAAAAAGATTAGTCAGTGATTCTCCAGTGAACTTTAATCTATAACCAAAGCTATGCTGAATTATAAACTACAAAAATGTGTGAGTTGATACAAATAGGAAAACTGCAAACATCCTGTATAACAGGAAACACATACACACATGCACACATAGATAACTAAAACACATGAATTTTCTTATATAACTTCATAATCCTGAAAAGCTTTCAAAAATCCATTATTGGTCATGGGATCCCATCCATTCAAACCATTTCAGTACCTGTTGAGTTAATGTGCTCTCATCTTCACCTAAAGTTCATTTTATTTTTGTTTTCATTTTAGGACTCAAGCTCCATTATTTTCTGTGGTTACATTGTGGGGGAGATAAAAGTTTTTTTTCCATTTCAGTAGGTCTGTACTGATGAGTAATTTGCTTAGTAATAATCCCCAAATTAAACTGTCTTCCATATAATGCCTAGTAATAGTTTGTGTAGGATTAGCCAAATGAATCCTCTCCAGGATGTTCTTTTTTTTAAAGAATGCTGCTTTTTCATCACCTGAATTTATTTTAGTCAAAAATTATGTTTGCTGGGAGGTATCTCTCTCATATAGGTGCTCATCAAAAAGTGGGTGACTGGAACACTACTCTTCACTTTTCAAAAAGCAGCGTGGATCTCTCACTCCAGAGCATAACTAGTAAATAACCTTTCTCAGGAGGAAGAAGTTTGTTTATGTCTGTCCCTCAAACATTTATTATCACCTACTATGTGCAAACATTGTGAGATTTTATTCAATCCTGAAGTAGTTCATAACGTCCACTAAGAATTCCATTCATTCAGCACTGCTTCATTTATAAAAGTGTACATTACTTGTTTTCTAAGAGTAGCTGCTACTTCCTCTCATCTCCACTGGTGGTATTAACACAGAGTTCCTCTAAGTGAAAACTCTTGCCAATGTTTATTAGGAGTGGAAAGGGAAGGGAGAGAGTTCTGTGAACAAGAAATGGCTTATCTGCTTGTTTTATAATCAACAAAAAATACAAATCTCTTGGATCCATGGTTTTGCAAATTTTGGGATCATGTTGGAAGCAAAAGCAAAAGTATGTAAAACACCAGTGTGTAAAACAAAAGTGACAGTTCTACCTGCCAATCATGCCTCATTGTCACACAATCTTCCCTCCAAGCCCCACCCCTGCTGGGCTCCACTGAGCAATGTTTAAACCCCTGCAACATCAGCATGTCCAGGCACTAACCCACGGCTCAGAGTGATCTCAGTACCACTTCTGTCTTTTCAGATTTATAATCTTAAGATAAGGAAAGAATAAACAGTGACTTGGTCATTTTTGGCTGAAATCTATGGACATTTCCTTTCTAAACTCTGTCCTGTTTTAATTTGGGGTTACCAGAAAACAAAACTATGGGTAGGAAACAGTAAAAAGTGAAAAATTGAAAAAGGAAGAAGGAGACACTTTGAACAGGTGACAAAAAATAGCAACTCCTTGGGTAAGATGGGAAATTTTACTTGCAAATTTACATGGGAAAGTTACAAGTAAAAATCAGAGTAAATTCAGGACTTAAAGGTGAAATCATGCTCTGCATAATGTCTCTGAGGTTCCAGATTAGGACTGGGGGTTGGAAGAAACAATAGCAGAGCTTCACATGGGAATAACGTGAAGGAAGGGATGAAACGCCTTCTTCTATTTCCTTTGATTCTGGCGACCACCTCCAAAACCAGCACATAATCCGCATGACTTTTCCATTTAGTAACTTTGGGGCAACTCTTTCTTGTTACTTTTACTCAAATGATTTCCAAAACATCACCAAGTTTGTTTTCATTTTCCATTTTTACTTTAGACCTTAACAACTCATCTAAAATGGTTTCATGATGTCCAGTCTTAGCCGACAAAGCCATAAGTCTTCACCATACTCATACTCTATACAGTCTCATGCCTACACCACCATAAACATACATCCTCCCAATTGTCCTTACAATCAGCACACATCTGGTTTTAATGCTGCCATGTTGGTACTGTATGAGCATGCTTAGATTTCATAGAAGGCTTTAAAGAAACATGTATGTGAGGACTTCCATTAAAAACATTAGGTAAGACTAAAAAATGTAAATGAGCAGAGAGTAACATCTAACACCTCACCAATAGTAGATAAAAGAAATAAATTATTCAAAACTTTACACAAACACTGAAGTCATAATGAATAACACCATGCTCTAAAAATCCTTACTGTGAAAAGCTGGTATTTACACAGTAATTGGGAACAAAACAAAAGAAAATAAAAAAGATTTCCACACAAAGAAAATCTTATCCATTGCTTTTCATAACTCAATCAAAACTCCCCATTGTAGCACTCACAAGGCACACATTCTTGATTTCCAGAAGGAAAGCAGAGAACAACATTAAAAAGTCCCAAGACTCTTAGAGAAGAAATTCATGCAGAAAATAAAATGTTACTCAACATTTTCAAGTAACCATGATATGTCAAACAGACCACATAATGCAAGTACATTTAAATATAAGTTTCTATTTCTGTTTTAAAATAAAAAAGATCAGAAATCTGATTCTGGAAAAGCAAAATATCTTGCAGGTTTAGAAAGCATATACAAAACCTGGCAAAAGAAAACACTATTCACTGCCACCATCTGCTTTCTGGCACACTGAGGAAACTTTTACTAGCAGCAACATTTTCTTACATTAGAAAATCCACTAATTAGTTTTGTTGTAATAAGGAAAATAACCTTTGCATGGAAGGCAGATCGCCAGCTTGCTTTTGCTGTTGTTGTTGGCTGTACCTTACACTAGGCCTGTAACATTTCCACGTAAAGTTAACCTCTGAGTTGTCCTCGGCAAGAGTACTTTATTATTCCCTGTTTAGTCTAAAGCAAGCACAGATGCTCCTCCACTTATGATGAGGGTTGTGTCCTGATAAACTTGAAAATGTCTTCAGTCAAAAATGCATTTAATACCCCGAATCTAGCTTAGTAGGCTAGCTTGCCTTCAGGGTGCCCAGAACACTTACATTAGCCTACAGTTGTGCAAAATCATCTCATACAAAGCCTATTTTGTAATGAAGTGTTGGATAACTCATGTAATTTATTAAATACTGTACTGAAAGTGAAAAATGGAATGACTGCATGGGTAATCCAAGTATAATTTCCATGGAAGGTGTATGCCTTTGCACCTTTGTAAAATATAAGAATCCTAAGTCGAACCATCGTCAGTCAGGGACAATCTCTAATTCACAAATGTAAGTGACACACAGAGGAAAAGCTTGAAGGTATTTGGCTTAACACTCCCCCTCCCAAAAAAAAAAACACCTCAAGTTCAGAATCAGGAAAACTGGGATCCAGAAAACTGGGATCTTGTTAGAAGGTGGGTAAGCCTGCGTCTTATCTACCTCATCTTTAAAGCTACTAAACTAAATTAGCTCTAGATTTCCCCTAAAATTCCCAAATCCTTTGAGTCAAAATCATTTTTTTCCTAAGAATCGTATGTCCCAAGAAACAAGTGATTGCAAAAGAATAAATGGAGTTTCAGATGTCACTGATGATTGACACTGATAAAATATTACAAAACATTTAGCAACCAAGAAAATGGAAACTCTGCTAAAACTCCTTGAAATTATGTTCTAACGCATCATTTAGTCAGCATTTTATTTCATGAATAAAACCAACAAATATTTATGGAGCACCTACTGTGTACCAAGCCCTACTGGGAGTGGTGCAGAGGAAGTAGTGACCAAGAGGCTCCTCACCAAGTCTGGATCACAGGAAGCCTGCAGTCTAGGAAGCTGACATTCACCCTCTTTGATTTCATTCACCAGCTTAAAATCTCCATGTTGCATACAGCAGGATGGTAACACAGTGCCTGGAACTCACCACTTTTGAAAGTTTGCTTGTACCAGGCACAGTGGCTCATGCCTGTAATCCCAGCACTTTGGGAGGCAGAGCCGAGAGGACTGCCTAAGTACAGGGTTTCGAGACCAGCCTGGGCAATTTGGTGAGACCTCGTCTCTACAATAAATAAATAAATTAAAAAAATTAGCTGGGTGTGGTGGTGCACACCTATGGTTCCAGCTAGTTAGAAGGCTGAGCCCAGCAGGTTGAGGCTGTGGTGGCCGTGAGCATGCCACTACACTCCATCCTGGGTGACCGAGTGAGACTTCTACTCAACAACAAAAAAAAATTTTAAAGAAATAAATAGAAGTCTACTTGCAAGTTTCTTGAGAAAATAAAATACATAGATACAAATTCTACTTCCCAAAAAATTATAAGCAAAATAGATACTGTGTCCTTAGAAGGAAAGTAGAATAACACTAAGGGAGTGACTGTGAACGTCGGGACAGAGTACTTCTGTGAAAGATGTCTGAGACCTAAATTGTTCAAACTGGCCCTCTGCCTTGAGCAAACAAAGTCATCTTTTCAAAATCTCACCTCTTCCATTCTCTTGATTTTTATCTATAGGCGCAAACTTGATAAATTTATAAACAAAACTGGGCTGTGCTTGGTGGCTCAGCCTGTAATCCCAGAACTTTGGGAGGCCAAGGTGAGTGGAGTGCCTGAGCCCACGGGTTCAAGACCAGCCTGGGCAGCTTGGCAAGCCCTAGTTACTACAATAAATCAAAAGTGAGCCAGGCGTGGCAGCACGTGCCTGTAATTCCGGATACTTGGAAGACTGAGGTGGAAGGATCGCCGGAGCCCAGCAAGTTGACGCTGGGGTGGCCATGAGCGTGCCACTGCACTCCAGTCTGGGTGACAGAGTGAGACTCTGACTCAAAAAACAAAAGCAAACAAAATAAAACAAAACTGCAACACAAGGTGCCCTACCGCAAACTCAAAGGTCCTGCTGCCTAAGGAAAGAATGTTAGACTATTGAAAAGTTTAATTACCCCACTGGCATTGTAAAAACAAGCTCACTAGACTGTTTTCAACAGTATGGCAAATATATGTTGATATATTCACTTGTTACTAGAACCAAGTGTCCACTGGATTTAATAACCATCAGTTGTCATTAAAATACATTAATTGAAATGGTAACACATTACCCAATGCTTTCTACCAAATATTTGAAAAGGTTTTGGTCAAATTGTATGTTTCTGTCTTTGCTTCTACCCTCTTTATGCCAACACCCTTCCCAGGTACAGGAGGCAATGACATTCTTTCCCAAGCCCTGCTAGTCACATGCAAACAGCACAGATCTCTGTCCTGAATACAGATGGTAACCTGGTATAGGAGACAAAGTCAGAATCCCTTTCTTTCCTACTGCAGAACTCCTCAGACCTTCCTCTGGTTCCCTACACCCTGGCTACTGAGGACAAGGCCTAGTTCCTATTTCATCTCTCCACGTGGATAATCCCCATCTCCCTCCCAACAAGTTGAAAGTCCTCAGGGCACATAGCTTCTACTTGCCTCAAGGAAGTATTTGCACATAGTAAGTGCTCAATAAATGAGCCCTCAGTGGAAGGGCACATGGGGAAAGAACCAGTCTGGGTCAGATTTTAAAGGGCTGTCTCAGAGATGGCTTATAGACTTTTCTATCTCCTAGCAAAAACAAAGTCCAATTGGAAAAAATGTATAGACTTTTTTCAATGAAGACTAAAATTCCGAAAATGACTTTACCTAAATTCCCACAGTATGTGATGCTGGGCTTCTGTGTTTGTTTCATAACCACAGAAGACTCCTTGAATGAAATCAGAGAGCAAGAATACTTTACGACACATGAAAAGCAACATAACCATGTTGAGACTAGTGTATCCAAAAGGCTGTTGTCAGGGAGAAGGGAACAGCAACACAAACAAGGACATCCAAAGTTACATCTAGATGACACAAATAAGAAACGAACAAGTCCTTTAGGTTTTCATTCTAATGCATTCATTTAAAAAAGACAGATCTTGAAACTGTGTTGAAAACGTCAGGCTGGCAACCAACTCCAACACGAAGCCTTTGTGCCACACCTCATTTCATTCAACGGAATTACTTTTATCTTCGGTTTCATGTAAGCACAATCACAGATACCCTTAAATTCTTTTTTTTTAAATTTGAAGTTGAGAATGCTGTTTACAAAATTAGTCAAAAGTTCTGAAAAAGACTATTTTTCATATATCCACAATGGGCTACAGATGTATTCAGAATATCCGTGAAGTGATATTATTTTGTACAGATAAAATAATACATACTTGCAAAGCAAGTAAGAACATATGATAAAGGATGATGAACTAACAATAAAGATGAAGGAAGCAGTATTCAGATAACATGAGAGGAGGGGAAAAAAGCTTTACTTGGGAGCTATCTAAAAAACAGAAAATTCATGACTGGAGACAATGTTCTGCATGAACACGCTTACGCTGCCAAAGAAACTGATCATTAGTTAGCTAACCCCAGGCAGCAGACAGACAGATTTCAGTCACATTCACCCCAGCCTATCCTCTCAATTCGCTGGATAACTGAGGTGAAACTGAGCTAAGGATATTGCATTTCCCTCTGCCTGAATAAAAAAACAGTGATTGAAAAATAAAAATTAAAAAAACAACAACAACGAATTACTTGCAAATTTGCTAAAATAAGTGGACTGTAAAAAGTTGGAAGCTTTAAAATTATCCATCACATTTATAAAAATGCTGCATCTTTGCCTTGAGCAGCACAATCCTCTTTCCAGTCTAGCCCAAGGATCAGCTACGTCACACACAAGCACACGCTGCAACCGGGAACCCTCCTTCATCTGTATCTTCCTTCTGACCAAAACAACCACCACAACGTAAACGTAGACTCTAAGTTCAGGACATTCTTACTTTCTGATTTAAAATGAAAGACAAGGAGGGACTAAATGATATGCTAGGTATATATGGGGTTGGATACTGTTCCTGCTGAGCTCCCACTTGGTCTACCTGAGGGCAGGCAGGCAGCAGCCACATCAGTTCACGTGGGAAGCTTGAGCCCCAAAGTAAAACTCTACTACCTGGCCGGGCATGGTGGCTCATTCCTGTCATCCCAGCAATTTGGGAGGCCAAGGCGGGAGGATCGCTTGAACCCAGGAATTTGAGACCAGCCTAGGAAACACAGCAAGACCTCGTCTCTACAGAAAATAAAAAAAATTAGCCAGGCGTGATGATGCGTGCCTGTAGTCCCAGCTATTTGGGTGGCTGAGATAGGAGGATCGTTTGAATTGAGGAGGTCAGTGACACCTCACCTCTACAAAAAAATGAAAAAAAGTTGCTAGGCATAGTGTTGCACACATATAGTCACAGCTACTTGGCAGAAGCATAGCTTGAATCCAGGAGGTCGAGGCTCTGGTGAGCCATGATTGTGCCACTACACTCCAGCCTGGAAGACAGAGTTAAAAAAAAAAAAAAAAAAAACAGAAAATACAAATAAAAAGCAATTGCCAAAAGATCTATACTACCAAAGATTTGTATTACACAATGAAGTACTAAAGCTTTAATTTCTGTGATATAGAAATTACATGGCTGTAAGCAGCCTATGATTCCATGTGAGGGCACAGAAAAAAAGAAGTAGCTTTTTTTTTTTTTTTTTTTTGAGTTGGAGTCTCACTCTTGTCGCCCAGGCTGAGTGCAGTGGTATGCTCATGGCCGCCACAGCCTCGACCTGCTGGGTTTAGGAGATTGTTCTGCTTCAACCTTCTAAGTAGCCAGAACTATAGATGCATGCCACCATACCCGGCTAGTTTTTTTTATGATTTATTGTAGAGATAAGGTCTCACCAAGTTGCCCAGGCTGGTCTCGAACCCCCAGGCTCAGGCAATCCTCTCACCTTGGCCACCCAAAGTGCTGGGATGACAGGCAGAGCCACTGTGCCCGGCCAAGATATAGCTTTTCAATTCATTCCAGCAACTGCCAGTCAGGCTCCAAGGACTAAAAACCAAAGCCTTCCACCAAACCCAAAACCTTAGGTCTATTTTCACTGCGGAATACAATAAAAGTCTCCAAAAGCAGCACATTTTTCATGTGACCACATTTCAAGCAGTTTATCCATCACATAAGATGTGCAGTACAATACATGTGGTGTGTCTCCCTGGTCTGTTTCCTTTATTATACATGTGGTTTCATCTTTCTAAATTCGGACTTCTGCCCCATTTTAGAAGGTCAGGAGAATGTAAAGCATAAAGCAAAAGTATTTCAAGCAAATCATATGGTATTGGTACTTGATACTTTTTCATGGTTTGATACCAAAAGAATCACTGTGTATTGAAGATTAAACATTTTTTAAATGCTAGAACACTGAGCCTTCCTTTCAGATAATTCAAAGCAAGGAGCATATTGCTGACACAGCAACACTGTGGTCTCAGAGAGACTGTGGGAAATGTCAAATTTATGGTCCTGGGGGTGATTGGTGGAGGGTTTTGTGGTGTGTATGGTGTTTTGTTTTGTTTTGTGTGTGCTTTTTCTTTTCTCTTTTGAGCCTCTGACAGAAACAGAGCTCTACAAACTTTCTGGCGACCTCCCAGGAAAACAGAAGGAAGCTGTATCCTGTACTTCCCCTGGGATCTAATGAAATATACAGCCTCTGGGCTTCTTTCAATTTGGACTTTCAGATTGCTAAGCCAGTGAAAAGGGGATCCTAGCTGTCACAAACGTCACATGGTCAGGGTCACCTGCTGCTCGGGGGTTCTCATGCCAGTTGTTGACATAATAAGCACCCCTTACACTTTAATTACAATTCACAGTGTGCAAACTATGCAATCTGCTTTAAGGCAGACTGTCTTTTAAATCAACACTAAAATGCTATTACTAATATGGCAATGAAATGTAGCAGAGGAAGGGTATGTCCAGAGAACCAGCTCTATGCAGATATCAGCCATGTGGGGAAGACGTGGGCAGCATTTGCCAAAATATAAAATGGTATGACTGCCCCTAATTCTGGGAGCTGGTACTCTAACCTGACTCTGCTCAGAGACTTCTTATGAGTGGGCAATAAAAATGCAATACAATATACTTCAAGTGTAGCATTTTTACATTGGTATAGCCACTGTGCATTTCTTTCTTTCTGTTAATATGGAACGCTTCACAAATTTGCATGTCATCCTTGCGCAGGGGCCATGCTAATCTTCTCTGTATCGTTCCAATTTTAGTATATGTGCTGCCGAAGCAAGCACTGTGCGTTTCTTTTTCGCATAGGGCCTTAGCTATTCTACAGTCTATCTCACCAGTCCAACAGGAACACTCCTCAATTGTCACAGGACAGGAAGTCCCTATTCCCCCATGTCTCCCCCTTTAAACCTCGGGCAGCACTAGAGATGTTTAGCACATGCTCCTAGAGTTGAGTTGATGCTCTATCATTTACTGGATCCTTCTGTTTTGCTAACTACAGACCTGTGTAAGCTATATTCTTGTAATCAAAACATGAAAGGTCATTTTAAAACAGAGCCCATTTAAAATAATATGACAATGCAGGGAGCTGTTTAAGTGCTAACACATAATTACAGTCTACAGTTTTCTCCAAAAACAACGGTGGAAATTAGTTACAATTCTATTACAGAGAACTACTATAACAGAGAACTACTATAAACTTAGGTGGGCTAACCTTTGAATGAACTGCCGTCCTAGCACTTTGGGAACTGCAATGTCATTCTCAGTGCCACAAATGACGTAAGATGGAACACATGA
The DNA here is from genome assembly GCF_000164805.1 of Carlito syrichta. Classification (NCBI taxonomy): domain Eukaryota; kingdom Metazoa; phylum Chordata; class Mammalia; order Primates; family Tarsiidae; genus Carlito; species Carlito syrichta. The sequence goes on from NW_007251765.1 coordinate 1,329,492, forward strand.
AATAAACCCACACAAAGTACTTTTATGTTTATAAAAAGTCTTACTCAAACACCTTAGCTGATCTTCAGGTATGCTTCACTGTAAAATACCACCAGCAACAACAAATAAACAGACAGACAAAACAGAAGAAATCCAAACTCACCAAAATACTAAGTACATTTTTAAAAAATAATAATAATGCATACGCTTTCTTCAATGAAGGCTGTACCTGAATTACAAATGCCATCAAGCCAGGTGTGATAGTTCATGCCTGTAATCTCAGCACTTCACGAGGCCAAGGAGGGAGAGTTGCTTGAGTCCAGGAGTTTGAGACCTGGGCAACACAGCAAGACCTCATCTCTACAAAAAATTAGCTAGGTATGGTGGCATGTGCCTGTAGTTCCAGCTACCTGGGGGGTTGAGGTGGGAGGACCACTTGAGGTCAGCAGGTCGAGGTTACAGTAATCATACCACTGTGATCACACCACTGCACTCCAGCCTAGATGACAGAGTGACACCCTGACCCCTCCAACCAACAAAAGAAAACTAAAAAAAAAAAAAAATTTATTTTATCAATATAGGTCAAATTAGCCAACAATTATTCACTTTTTTCCCTTAGTGTCAGACAATAGTAGATAACTGAGACAAATAGCAACAACAGACAAAAAAAGCTTATTTTATTTAGATATGGTTATTCTAACACAGGGAGCAGATGGTAGCTGCACCTTCCTTTCAAAAACACAAGTTTCTTTGGGCAAACTTTTAGTCCTTGGGCTATTGGGGATTGGGGTTTATCTTCACAAAGACAGACACAGAGCAATTTTATTCTTTCTCTGATTTGAACAATTGTCATCCTCACCTGGTTCTCTGCCACCCTGGCTGAACCACTCAGCTTCCAGTTGTATAACAATTCCCATCTGTGAGCTCAGCCATCCTCAGGAGACAAGAAGGGCTATTAGTAGCTCAAGTTCATCACAGGTCATAGCATTAAGCCACCCCTTCAGCTCTGACCTGTGCTCCAATTTTGGTGTAATAATCTGTGTCGTGTCATCTGACAAGTATGCTCTACTCTACGTGCTAACTTCTATACTTGAGTTTGGTCAAACTCCCTGGCTCAGCTGGAACTGAAGGCATTGACTTGGTGTTCCCTACATGCTTCCCCAAAACACACTTCTGGCACTATAATCCAGGCTAGCACCTGGAGCCCTGTGACCTGCTAGTAGACTTCTCTGGGGCTAGCCACCTGCCTTGATTACTATCACCTGCCCGTGATTATTGTCACTTGCCTAGATTACTTCTCCATTTCTTGGTTCTGTCCAGCTTTGGGGACATTCACCTTCAGCCAGCTAGGCCTCCTTGTTGTATACTGCTCCACCAAGCTACCAGCCTGATGTCCATATTCACACCATTTGCAACCTCTTGTGATGGATCTGAACTTCTTTACAGAGCTTAAAAACTGGACCAACCTCAGAAGATCAGCCTCCACATGAAAATGTTAGGTCCTTGTCCTTGACACATCTCACATCCCAAGATATAAACCCCATGTGCCAATTCTCTTTTCTTTTCCTGGGTGGGAAGGAAAAAAACATCGCTAAAACTCTGAATATAAACAAGAAATCGAGTAGAAGTTCACGTATCCCATACTGTTGGGGGTTGATAGTTAATTGGCTAATCTGAAAAGTTGGATAAGGAAGATAGTTTCTTAAATGAGACATATGCATCTTAAACATTTTATTTTATTTTTATTTTTATTTATTTATTTTTTTGAGTTGGAGTCTCACTCTGTCGCCCAGACTAGAGTGCAGTGGCTGCTCCCAGCCACCGCAGCCTCAACCTGTTGGGCTCCGACGATCCTTCCGCCTCAGCCTTCCAAGTAGCTGGAACTACAGGCGCGTGCTACCATGCCCGGCTAATTTTTTGATTTACTGTAGAGATGAGGTCTCACCAAGTTGCCCAGGTGCGTCTCGAACCCGTGGGCTCAGGCAATCCACTCACCTCAGCCTCCCAAGGTGCGGGATTACTGGCTGAGCCACGGAGTCCGGCTCATCTTAAACATTTTAACTTTGAACACATATATGTGTATTCCTTGGCCAATCTTTTTTGCACAGAGATAAGAACTTAACTTTAATAATAAGTCTGTTAATTGGAGTTCTACTGTGTCATTCTTAAATAAATCATACCTATACTGCATAAGATTTCCAGTTCTGTTTGTTTAAAGTAGAAGGAGAATTTAAAGATACTTCTAAAATAAACTAAGCACAGAACTCCTTTATATTTTTACAAATTTCTCTCACCTTTTATAGTTGTTTCACTCAAACTTAATCTGACAGAAATTTTTGTAACTTACCTTCACTGAGTCTTTCCAAAGAACTGACTTAGTTTCATAAAAATAAAACTTTCATTTTGAACTTGAATGCCATTGGTTCACATAAATTTAATGGAATTACATAATAGCAATACAACCAAGACTAGCATAAACAGGTCTGTGACTAACGTAACTGACTTTTGGTAAGCACACACTGGTAAAAACAGTAGTGCTAGGGTGTGCTAAGAGGTAACCACGTGCATTCAACATGCCAAAGGCATCAGTTAGTATAAGACAAAGAATATTAAATCTTAGTTAATCTTGCAAGCTGGTTACACGGAGCTTCTCCTATGAGGATCCATTCAAAAATATATAATTCGAATGATTGTTGGGTGAATATTATGAGCAGAAATTGCTGCTTGCGTAGCGCTTGATGCTAGGATACAACGTTGAAAAATATTATCTTTTCCAACATTCTGGTATAGTCCTCATTTCTAATAATATCAAGAAACAATGACAAATAATGATAAGAACTTCTCATTGGAGTCACTATATTTTAAAGGGTAACTACATTGATAGCTCTTTCCACCAGCTACAGGAAGCTAAATATTCAAGTTGACCCAAATGTATTTAAAGCACAAGGTAAATAGCTCCTAATATAGTATTTTAAAATTCTAAATTATATTTATACTTTTGCTGTTTTATACCACTATCAGAATATCATTACTTCTGTTCTCATTTAAATATGTGATTGGTGAAGTACTTTTTTAAAATTAGAGCTAGTGTTAATAAAAAATTAATTTCCAGCCGGGCTCAGTGATTCAGCCTGTAATCCCGTGCTTTGGGAGGCTGAGGTGAGTGGATTGCCTGAGCCTGCGGGTTCGAGACCCACCTGGGCAACTTGGTGAGACCTCATCTCTACAATAAATCAAAAAATTGGCCGGGCATGGTAGCGCACGCCTATAGTTCTAGCTACTTAGAAGGCTGAGGCGAAAGGATCGCAGAGCCCAGCAGGTTGAGGATGCGGTGGCCAGGAACGGCCACTGCACTCCAGTCTGGGCGACAGAGTGAGACTACAACTCAAAAAAAAAAAAAAAATTAATTTCCATTTAATATTAGTTGGTTTGACTATTGAAAACAATCACATAAATAACAGTCATGACTTTTTCTATTTTATGATTTTCAGGTTAATATAACTATTACTTTCCATGTGATTGTACTTAAGAGCAATCTTTCAGCAACAAAAGACATAATATCAACCTTCTGCTTTTTATCAGTTTACTTATCGGCTTCAAAACAGATGTACTACATAACTGTGTACACACATATGACAATGATGATGATGATAGTAACAGCCAGCATTTACTGCCTAGATATAATAACAATGGCCAGTTCTGTGACCTAAGTGATTTACACATGTGTAACTTTCCTGGCAACTTTGGCAAAGTAAATATTACTATCCTCGTTTTAGGTTAAAGAAACTGAGACAGCACTAAGAGAAAAAGCTGGAACTCAAAAACACATTAACTTAGATCTTCCCCCTTCAACCAGTTCTGAGTGTGTGTGTACATGTGTGTATAAAGAGATCACAGACTTTCCTTTCCGGTGAAATTTTTGTACAGATACGTGTGCATGTAGGCCTATGCGCACATGCACACACACAAACATAGACACACACTTTAGTTAAATCAATTTCACATGCAGAAGAAAAGTGAGCCAGGGCTAAGTTATTAAAAGAAGCCTTTGAAGCAGGGAGCGATGATGTGTGAAAGACATACCACAAAAGTTAATTTAAACAAAGAACAAGCACAGAGGGGTGGAACAAAAGTGAAAATAAGGGGAATGAAAGCTCTCCATCTTTTCTCTGTGTGTATGGATTTCTCGTACATGGGAAAAGCAGCAAAAAAGTGTTGTCTGCCGTTTATGGACTATGCAGAAGGAAAGTTAGTTGAAGTTAGAGTCAGAGGAACCAAATCCACTGATTTTCAATGAAGTTTTTCTATGCCAAACACAAGGATATTTATTCTATAGTAAGATCCTTAATATTAAACATAATTCCTTCTAAGAAAAAAAGTTCAAGGTAAGATTTTTACAAATATTCTTATGGTATCTTTTTCAATTACATGCTATGAGAGCAAAATCTTCAACTTGGCTTCAGGGCATCACTCATAATGCCCTGCAGAACATTTCAATATCCCAGTGTATATTTAAACAGGCACTAAACTGGCCCATGATTTTCTTACTATTTAAATTTTTGTCTGGTCATCTTAATTGAAAATGAAAAATGCAGCCAGTCGTACAGAGATTATATTCATCACACACACACACCATCCAGATCATATGGAACTGACATGGTACTTGTAGAAATAAACATTCCCTTTTTAGCAAAACAAAGTCAACGTTTAGATTGCTCTTGGGAAGCTGAAATAAAAAGAGTGGCCAAAAAGTTGCAAAGGAGAGAGGTCTTCTAATCTGAAGTTAAAAATAATTTTGTCTGCTTGCATTTAAACAGACATTATAAAAGTCTTATAGCGAACCCTTGCTTGCAGAAGGCATTATTGCCTTTGAATATAAATGAAAGCACATTTCTAGCACTTATATTATTACAAATATTGTAAATGGACTCCAGAAGCTTTTAGCAATGCACTCTTTGTCTTGTTTCCAAAAAAGCAATCCAATTAAAATGATCATTTTCAGTACAGAGGACTAGGATAAGGAACCATACCTTGCACCCAGCATCTTTCAAACACTATGGAGGGGAAAAAAAAAAAAACCTTATGGAAAATAGACTTAAAACTTCCATATACTTTCTGTGTGCTTATGCTAACTAAGCATAATTTACATATATTTTTCCTAGAAGAGGAACTGCATGTGTTTTTCTGCCTCTTCCAGTAAGTATCCACCCATGATGATTCCAACCTTCCTTGAATTCACTATTTCACTAGTGTATCTTGTGTACTCATACTGTCAGCAGGAACATGGCAATGAATGGCATTCATTTTGATCCATTTCTTCCACCTCTCCAAGTTGCACTTCCTTCATCCAATAACAAATACCCATGTTAAGCATACAGAAGACACCTAATAAATGTGTTGGCTTGATTAATTTGCCTGTGGTAGGACTGTTTCATTGTTTGTAGTAACTGCAACATTTGGTTAGCAAGCTTTTTGGTTTATAAAAGCATTAGTTTATTGTGTTCTTACGTTCTAAAGTTTTTCCTCACTTAATTCTATAAATTTAACTCTTACGGCCATTTTTGCAATCAATAAATATTTAGTAAGCATTTTTTATGAACTGTGTTTTTAAATAGTTTACACTACAAATGGTGCTAATGAAATTGTAAAGTAAAAATGTATTGTTTTATGTCTTTCAGGATATATGTCATATAAAAGATGGATGCCTTCCCTTTAAGAGTTTTGAATGGATCACCAAATAATTACCTGCTTTTCTCACACAACACAGATAAATAATTAAAAGGAGATATACACAGATTGGTTTCATACTTAAGAGTGAGAATCAATTAAAACAAAATTGGATGCCAGCTCTTCCAATAATATGCCACTTCAGGGACTGTGAGATGCTACCTTCACATTCGTAAAATCATTAAGGTCAGATTAGAGCTTTACTGCTGTTGCTTCATGATAATTCAGAGGTGGGTGTGCAGAGAGGTATGAGGAATTGAGGGAGGGGATTTAATTGGCAAATTTTAAGTTACTAATATGTTTGTAATTAAGTGCTTTAAACGTGTCTTATAGTATACCCCAGAAACAGTCATTGAATATTTATTGAGCCTGCCTAAAGTTTCTTGTTTAAGTTGGTACTGAAGTTAGAACTGCAGTGTGGGCATCTTCCACAAAGAAACATCTTGATGGGGTTTAAATAAACATTTAAAGCCCTTCATGGATTGTCTTAGCACTCTTCCGTGCTACTTAACAATAGACAACAGTTCTGCTCCAACCAAAAGGACACAGAGCCTTAGGAAGAGGTCACTCTTGGAGAGACAACACATCATAAAGGAAAGGCGTTACTTTTCATTTAGTTCTGTGGGCCAATTCAAGCCTGGGGATTCCAGACAGCCTGCACCCCTCCCTCTTGGGGCTGTGATTTAATATTAGCGAGCTGTCTGCTTTGTACATCAAGATGTTTTTGTGCATGAAGTTTTCCAAAATCCATCTCACCCAGAGTTTTTAGTTAAAAGCACCATCTTGTGTTAAACACGCATAGATCATAATCAGATTCCCAGTGTTACACTGTTACCTCATTTTCCCTCCCGAATCCATCTACCTAACGTCATGGTTGATTGTGCAGAGGTGTGTCTCTTCAGCTGGAGGGAGAGCTGGTTGAGGTCAGGCCTTTATTTCTTCCCTGCACTAGTTCAGTGGTTGACACAGAGGACTTGGTAAAACCTGGCTCAATAAGATTTTTCAGAATTTCCTCAGACCCTATATACATACAAGAAATATTTGAAACTCTTGAGGAGGAAATTTAGACCTTTAAGGGTTTAGAAATAATGATGAAAGATAACATTCTCACACACACAAAAAAGTTTAAAGCCAGGAAACCCTTCATAAAGAAGTCATGAGCATACTTATTCTCTTATTTAATAAACATCAGAAAGTTCTCAGGATCATGCTGCCAGTAGCCTGCTTCTGGCCCTGAGACGAATACCCCTTTCCAAGCTAAAACCATTGCCCAGCTGTGAAAGAATGATGACTGCAAGGAATCCAATGGTGGCAGCAAACTCAACTCAAAGGCCCAATATTTGTAGGCATCAAACAGACACTCCAGTGAAACAACAGTGGGAGCCAGATGTCGGCCAGGGCCTGAGGGCTTCCCTCTCACCTCCCCTCTCCCTCAGAGCTGCTTTCCTCCCCCACCGATTAAGGGTGGCATCAAGAGCAATTACAGCATGCCCCGATGAACTGTGCCAGGCAGGCAGCTGTAACACCTGTCACAGGGCCTGCATGACATTAGCAAGGACCCAGAAAGTAGCTTTAATGAGCTGACCCTGCAACAGGCAGAGCCTAGTGCGGTGCTATGCATGTTGTGACTGCTCACTGCACCTAGAACTAGACTAAACACAAAACTCCTAAAGGCCCGGCTCTTCCGAGGATCACCCCATATCTGGGAATAAAATATGAAAGCCTGTGACATGCACACTTCACCCAATGTCTACTCAACATCTTGTCCATCTGGAAGTGTTTATCAGTGTCATTTAGGTGAGGAACTTAAGGTGTATCTTGACATCCTTTTCATAGTGGAGTTGTAACTTAAGGAGTCGTAAGCTCCAAAGACAAGGAGCATTTCTTACTCATCTAGTTCTTCCCGGTGCCCAAAAGCCATGTACATAGCAGATGACTGGATGGATGAACAAAGCATGCAGATTACTTAATTCTTACAAAACATATCTATTAGGAGGCAAATAATCAAAAAAGGAAAGTGGTTCAGAGTCAGAAAGACCTAATTGTGGTTAACTGTCAACGTTTATAGACAAAGGGAATGATTTCAGGATGCTTGAGCATCCAAGACACTGGCCTGTAAAAATAGTCCTACAAAATGCTTAGTCAACTTAACAAAATCACTGATATACTAGATATGAAGGCTACTAGTGAAGAATTACATGAAGACTACCTGAACGAATGAGATGAACCAGTGAGCCAATTTGTGTAAAGAGCCCAGCACACAAAGTCCAAGAGTAAGCACTTGGTGCATGGTAACAATGATTATACTTCTGATAATGCTAATTAATAAGAGAAGCTAGGCTAGTGATAATATGACCTCCATGTGAAGGTATTCTACCTTCATAGGGGATATTATGCACCAGGACACAAAGACAATTGCTTCCAGATTTTTTTTTTAGGAGATTGAAGATGTTTTAGTCTAATCATTTTTCAGAAGAGGACACTGATGCCTCTAAAAGAGTAATATACCTGTATCTGAAGTCACACATCTAGCTTGAAAGTCAAGTGACTTGAATGATCAGTGATTCTGTTTCTTTTTGCCTAGAGAGAGCCATAATACCTAAATTCTGTCAATTCTCATTGTCATGACAAATGATGAATCAAGAGTCTTGTGTTAGGTATTTGACACAATGGTTCAGTATAAATCCACGATAATATTACCCTTTCAAAATAACATTGATGATGATATCTACTATTAATGGTGCTACTAAAACAACAGTCATTACCACAACTATATTTGCACCTTGCTGAATTTCTGAGAGATCCTGAAAATATGAATACTTGTAAAGAGGCTCCAGTTCCTCTTTTTAAACAGCATTATTATTAGATCTTCACAACAGGATAGCTATATTTAAATACTAAGTGGCTTATGAGTCATACCTTCCAAAATAAAAATGTTCACTTCCATATGCAAAGTTTGTGTCCAAATTGTGGACACAGAAAGCAGCCACTAGAAAATAGTGGTTTTAAATTACATATACCAGATTTGGTTATTTTGATTATTTGGGGTTCATACAGGGTTTATAGGATTTCACTCAATTTATGGGGTTCAGATGACGCTCATAGTGAATGTCACCTGAAACTTTTCACACTGTTTTAGCATTAACCAGGGATTGAGTGGTTTATAGATCATCCAAAAGAATTTTGGTCTTGGACTCTGGCCGTGAACTCGATGCATGTAAATTTCAAGTGAATTTATATCACAGAGCAACTACAAGTTTTTAGTAACTGTCTCTATTTTCTTATTTTTGCTATTTTAAATGAAAACTATGAAGTAGCTACATGTAGAGGAGAATTTGATAACCCAAAGTTTAAAAAATAAAGAAATACAAACTTAAAGAAATAAAAACTCTTGATATTTATATAATATTTCACAGCTCATAAAGAGCTTTCACATATAATAACTTATTGAATGCTAACCATTGATCTTTGTAGGATATGATCAAATCAGTATTTATCCTAATATTATCTCAGACTCTTCACCTATGTAATTATACATTTTCTAGCTGAAAATATTTATGAGGAATAATAATCAATTATTAACAGCATTTATTTTGTAAACAAATATTAAACAAAGCTATTTTATGGCAACTTTCCCCTGAAGAACAAAAGCTTGGACCATAATATATGGACAATATTTTCATGCCTACAGTTAGGACTTTGAACTTTAAAAAATTTACTTTATATTTATGGAAATGTTTTCAGGGGATGTTATAATGAAGTTTTACTATGTATACCATGTTTAAAGAGCAAACACAATGAATGGATACTTACAAAACAAAAATTATACCCCTCAATTTAATTCAGCATACATAGTTTATTAGATTTTAGAATGGTGTCACAACTTTCACTTAAGAAAAAGCCAGCTAAATTTCTGGGTTCAAAGTCAGCAAAGATCCAGCTATGTTCTCCTTTTATTAAAGTATAAAATGTCATTTTTGCTTACATTTTGAAGACTGAAATTTATCCCAGGCATCTTTCTATACATAATGTGTATTTGAGTTGGAAGGCTCTAGCAAGACAACATTTAGTTCAATTTATTTCAATCTGTTGAAAGTGATTGATGAGGAAAAAGTGTTCATATCTCTAATATAGCTCAGATAATAGACTGGCAGTTCCTATTTCTCAGTCTACTAATAGTTGACAGTCTAAATTTAGACAGGTAGAAATAAGATTTTAGGATAAATTCTTGAAGTCTGTTAGGTGCATGGAGAAAATGCATTTATGTGAAGCAAAATATTATGGCACTTAAAAGAAGGGGGATGGGACTCTTTTGTTTGAGGAAAAATTCAAGATTTGGGCTTATAGCCAGAACTCATGAATAATCTGGGGTTTTTAAACAATCAATTATGAAAATCACTAACACACTGTCACATTATTTGAATGCTACTCAAAAGTAAATAATGCCTACTCTTCTGAGAGTTTCTGACCCAAATCTAGGTGACTATAGTGTAGTGGATTACGTGCGTCCATCACTTTGTTTATAATTCATAACTATATAATTAAGCCCACATACTCGTTCAAGGTCTACAACAGCTAACCCCCTAGGCCTTCAGCTTTCCCACACACAGCCTCTCTCACCTATCCTGGCAGACCCAGGCCTCTGGCTGTGAAGAAAACCACAATGTGGGGAGGAAAGCCTACAAAAGAATGAAAACAGAAAGTGTCTCAGGCCTTGGCAGAAGGACACTAAATAAAATAGAGAGTGGTGACTCATTTTGGCAGTGAATCCACCTCAACCCCTTCAAAGCCTTTGGCAAGAGTCCTCAGAGGAGACCCCAGCCTTTTGCCAAGCCACAAAACACCACAATTATTATCACAGCAGTCATCAACAAAACAGATTTTGTAAACTGACTTGTTGGCACATAGATTAAAGAAGCTATAAAAAGGAATAACAGCTGTTTGGGTTGCCCTATGCAGAAAGCTACTATATAGAAAGTAAATCTTATATTTCTATACATACTTGGGTAGACACAAGCACACACACACACCCCATGCACTAATTATATATGTATGCTATGTAGAAAAGGATAAAATGCTAAATACACCACCACATAAATTTAAAACACAAACAACTCCTTTAAAGTAAAATACTTTCGAAGGACTAACAGAAAATTTTCTTGAAGACTGCAATTCACTAATCTAAAACATGGACTATGTCTATAACAGCAAAATGAATAAAATTTCTCTTAAAATACTAAAATTTACCACATTTTTCATATAAGCAAGAATGCTGATGAGTTCTTAGGAACTTGCAAAAGTATGCCTTATTCTACCTATCTAAACAGTGCCTGATTGGCAAGTTTCATGCTATAACATCTAGAATTTTGTCACACTCCAGGCAATTTGAAAAATTCTACTTGCTTACATAACAATGGAAATAATCTGTTCCGAATAAGTAAAAATTACATTTTTAAAAGTATTTAATTTTTACCTTTGCTACAACAATATTACTCACCTAAACAAACCATCAATGAATATGTAATAGAAAAAAAAAATACTGACAGGTAATAATCTGTGCTAATTAAACTACTGAAGTTTAAAAATATACTATAACTTCTGTAATGAGGTGTGGACTCTCGATTTTTAATTTTAAAAGAAAGCTTTATTCAAGTTCCCTATTACTAATTTACCGTAAGATATATAAGAATCAGCAAAAAAAAAAAACCCATTTTTTTTTTTTTGAGTTGGAGTCTCACTCCTTTGCCTAGGCTGGAGTGCAGTGGCACACTCACTGCCACTGCAGTCTCAACCTGCTGGGCTCTGGCGATCCTGCCACCTCAGCCTTTCAAGTAGCTGGAACTACAGGTGCACGCTACTACACCCAGCTAATTTTTGATTTATTGTAGAGACAAGGTCTTGCCAAGTTGCCCGGGCTGGTCTCAAACCTGCAGGCTCAAGCAATCTATTCACCTCGGTCTCCCAAAGTGCTGGAATTACAGGCTTGAGCCACCGTGCCCAGTCAAGGAAAACTTTTAATGAAATGATTTTTCATTTGCAATATAGAACATTACAAACATACTGTGTAAATATGTATGAAGAGATCTGTGATGCAACTTACATATCATATACATTTCCCCAGCTAACCTCTAAATGCTTTCATGGCTTGATGTTGAAATTTCCAGAACTGAAGCATCTTAATGAGCATTGATATTTCACACTAAAGGATACAGAGTTCAGATTTTAGCTTTGTCAATAACATTTGGTTTCACCTATTGAATGACTGGACTGCGGGTGACAATTGCTTACTAGGAGAGAAAACACTGGAAATGAACACACAAGAAGCTTAGATGGCTACAAACATTGTTGACGAAACAGCAAGAGAAAATCAGTTAAAAAAAAAAAAAGACTGAAAAGTCACATTTCTAGGCTACCTCTTATGACAGAGTATACACAAAATGTACCTAGGACCTATGGGCACCACGACTGAACAAATCCTACACCACAGATTTCCAAAAGCTCAAACTATATAAATGATCTTAATCAAGTATAATCACCAGCTGATTCCACTACTGATTGACATGAAAAAACAAAACAAAACACCACCACCTGCATGACAACCAGTTCTTTGGAACAGCTACTTAAACATTAAATAAAACGCTTCTTTACTTATCAACTATCTTGAGAAGTTAAGATCTCAACCAGAATGTAAAACCAAGTCCATAGCTGATATTAAACAGAAGAACTACTGAAGGAATTCACTGATGGAACAAACTGCCTGGAGAAATTAATTCATACGTACATTTCTTAATGTGTCACAGAGAAAAATTTCAACAAGTTATAGAAATACATTTGCTATGAGGTCACTCCTCAAAATATCACAGACCCTACAGTTTTTCAACTTAGTTTAGGATTCATTTTTTTTAACAACCAAATGACACAGTAAAAACTGCATAGGGTTCAAGGAAAAATTTTTTTCCAGGTTTTGTTTTTTTAAGTTATTATCATTTCCTCAGCATCTTCTATCCACCTTGGAATCCAAGCACATTATGCAGCCAGCACAATGAACCAACATGCCAGCAGAAGTAGTATGCTCCACCTATCCAAGAATGTTAAAAGCATCCAAGCATACACACACTGTCTCCTGTATAGCCTGGAGATCCCTATTGAGCTCATGCCAAGTGTCTGAAAAGTTGGACCCTGCATCCGGTATTTACACTAAGCTAAAATTCTAATCAGCACTAACAGCAGTATGTTTTAATTCACCCTTATGATTTTATTTCAATCTGCTAAGTACCACAACTGCCAGAAAGCAATTGCTATAAACTTAAGTAAACAAATGCAAAACTAAAATAAATCTTAAACCTGTTGTATATAAAGTTTGTGCCACTTTAGGCAAGCAGTACAAAAAGGCACAGCCCGAAGCCTCAGTGAACACTCTTCGATATAATTTAGAAAGCTCTCTGAAAGTATTGCCTTGTCAGGTCTTTTTTCCTCCTCTTTTTCAAGACTTATTTGGTACATATTAGACAAGGTAGAGAAATGGCCATGTTATTTTACAGTGGTTTTTCACCTCGTGTATTCCCCTGAATAGTCTTCTGCCAAGCATGCGAAACAAGTAGGATGCAGTGACTACTTGAATCTCTGGATGACACTATAGCCACTCGTGCCAAGGAGTTGGTGCCAAGTCTTGCATCTTCGGGTTTGCTTTTTCCCCCCTTCCTTTTTGGGTGGTGGCTGTGTGGGGGAAGGGGGACTGGCAGTGGAGGTTTCTGACCAACCAATTCTGAGAAGTTGGTCACCATTTTGAACCTGTGCAGTGTGCTCAGACCTTGGCAGCCATCTTACAGCTTGGCAACCATTTTGAGAATTTGCTTGGCAAGCTCTCAGAATTCGCTGACACTGTTTAAATAGAATGCTAGTTAAAAATAGTCCACATTAAACAATACAATGTGATATCAGGTAAAATAACCCCCACTGAACCTTGCCAACAAAACAATTTACAACATCTTCACCGAGGTAATGACACCCCAGTTTCCTTAACTTAAATACATCACACGAAAGCAGCTTAAAATCTGAGTCCTTAACCCTTTAGCAGACAAGCTCTTAAAAAAAAATACCAGAGGAACACTGGTGAGTAGGAAAGTGGAAGGTATAAAAAAAGAAAGAAGTGGTCAAAAACATAGCCATAATTGACATCAAAACATTCCTAAGCATGTTCAAATTTGAGATATAAAAAGTAGAAGGGAGAGGTGCTTTCATCACATTCCATCAGGTATAATCCTAGAAAACGATAACAAACCTTTAAACTGTGTCCCACTCCACATTTTAGGAGCTCATGGAAACTCTCTTAAGGAGTCACATAGGACAAAACTCTTCTTAGGTGAGGAAATTACCAAGAAACAAAAATGTAATCTTAGGGAATAGATTTAACAGAAAACAAAAAGGCAAAACTTGTAGATGCTGATATTTTTCCAAGACCAAGTGTTATAGATGTTTTCTGACAAGGTTATCTTCAACCTCACTCTTTCTCCTTAAGTTTCAATGTTTTTAACTCAATAAAAAATAAGTTCTGTCCTTGAAAATACCTCTCAGGCTACAAATCTAAACTACAAATAATTCTGCATTGGTATGACTGTGGCATCATTACCAGATCCAGATAGTTTTGTAGAAAGTTGAATTAACCAAAATAACACTGGGAGATAATGTTATATCATATGAAAAAGGAAAATGATAATCCAGTCATTTGAAAATTTCTTTTATCATACTGAAATAAATAGCACTTTAATGTGCAATTTAGTATCTTCAATGTTATGAATATTTAGCACCCTATCAGTATGGGGGGACGTTTGTGGTGGCCATATTGTACATGGCTTTATGAAAAAAAACCCCAAATATACTATCCTATTTAAATCATAAATATGATAATAAAGCCTAAAGAATTTTGAATCTTGTGATATTAAGACAAAAATTTGGGGTCATTAAATAATGTCCCTTACCAATATTAATTAAATTTTAATGCTTCTTGCACCATGATGAATATCTGGCTTGTATTCTAGTCCCAATTGTGATAGAACTCATAATAGTACTGAAAAAGGCTAAAGTCATGCACACATCACAATATCTACAGTTATAGCGCTTTTTACACTTGAAAACTGAATTTTAAAATTTCAATTGAAATTCAATTGAGGAAATAGATTACTGCACTTAATACCAGAGTGAAACAATTAATTAAACCATGTTCCATCGTAGAGCAAGATATAGGAAGACATTATACTGAAATGGATCAGTCTAAAGTCTTTATACTATTAGCTGTCTCTGTATTGAATGACAGTATCTGAGGTAGTATGACGTAAACCGTGCTAGAATAGTTTGGAACACATTGATAAATTGCTCTATCGATCCCGTTCTGCTTCACTTTCCATAATTATAGCACAGTAATGGAAGACATGAATGATATATTTTCACTAGAGAGGAAAGCCCAAAGTTTGCCTGTTTTTTTAATGAGATTGTACCAATTCCTTTCCATTAATACAGCATGATTGATATCTAACACTATCTAATGATAAGAGGTCTAATTCTAGTGTTCCTTCTTAAATATTATTGTTCAAATATTTGACAGGTATTTCAAATGAATGTATTGGGTGTTTTAAAGGAAATCATTTGCTCCTCTGTAAGACGCAGTTGCAATACAATTTTACAAAAACATTTCTATTTCACTTAGAAATCTATCTTCTGAAACTTGAAGTTATCTTACAAACACAATTCTGTCATCTTATATCCACGGAAAATGCTAGAAGTTACCTTACAGCTTTTCAAGCATAATTCTTATAAGAGTTACGATGTTGGAGAAGAATAATTATTAGGAAAAAAGAAAAAATACGAAAGCAAATATAATTTTTTTTTTTCAGAAAGCAGGATTTATTGAGAGTACAGAAAAGCTCCCATAGTGGGAGGGGACCCAAAGGGGTTGCCCAAATACAAATATTTTTAGAAGAGAAAATGATTTGCAAACCCAGGTAGCAAGAGATTTAATAGAAAAGAATCAAATGAAAATAAAAACTTTTTAATAGACATCAGTTATAATGACTATTCATTAACCTTAATAATTCAATATCCATAAAAGCCACCATATAGTTTCAAAGAAACCAAAATGTACATTAAAACCACACAAGCATTATGGCTGATGTCGCGCCGCTTTATCCTCCCTGATATTGCCATTCTAGGGTATTACTAAGAAAAGACACCAGGTTTTCCCAAATGGACACAACTAAAATTAAAAGTGTCATTCCAAGTCATGCAAAAGGAATGTGAGAATTCTGAACAGGATACAACCGGGTCCTAACAACTTAGAGCAAGACTTGAGCTGTTCTGCTTTTCACTTTAAGACATTCTTTAATGAAAAGATCTTATTTTTTATTTGCTGTTTCTATTTCAAAGAAAAATACATAAACACGGTAAATTTTTAAAAGAGCAATCAATTCGTAGGGGAAAAAAATTTCCCTAACAACTAAATGGTATAAAAATTGATTTATTCTTCTCTTCTCGAATTACAAAGGTTGTCATGGGAATAAAATGTAACCCAGGAGGGCTGTGACAGCTCTCAAACCTTCCCTGACACATTATAATGTCTGAAGCCCAGACACCAAAGGTTTACATCAGAAAAACTCCTGCATGTAGTGAACAACTCAAAACCAACTATCGACCACGTTATTGATTTTTAGTGGAGAAGCCAAGAGGGGAAAAGCACCAGAAAAGATAGAATTTCCCTTTTCTTTTCTCAGTCCCAACTTAGTGGGCTGCCAACCTCAGGTCTTCCCAGGCTGAGCCCTCCGAGAGTCCTGCACCACCCCCAGCCAGGATGTCTGCCTGAGATAATTTAAGCTGAAAGCAGGCTGTGCGCTCTGGGAGCCGGCTCTCCATTGACTTGCAACATAACCTAACTCAGACCCAAATGCAGCTTCTTTGCAGAAGGGTCCGGGAGGAGACAAGGGAACAACAGGAAAAATAATACCTATGACTGTCTTTTCAGATGATATTTGAAGATACACTATATGACTTTGAAAGTTCACAAATTATGCTTGACTCAACAACTGACAGGAAGCTGAGCTAATCATGTCTGAAGCCACTCGTGTGTATATTATAGACAAGGTGTTTCAGATACATTTATTTGGAAATTAAGGAGTGACCCACGGACTCCTGAATTCCAAACCAATTACACAGAGAAGTCCAAGTTAATTTTTAAGAAGCTAACTTTTCCTCTTCGCCAAAATTAACACAAAATGGGTTGCTGGAGAAGCTGAAAGGTAACAAAGCAAAGTGCTTGCCTTAGCTCCTTGGGGTCTTAATCACATAATTTTGATTTGGTTGAGGATCATTTACTTGGATCATTATAATCATATCCTACAAGTATCCTGCCATTTAATTTGTGAAATGCATGACCACAGAGCATGTACACAGAAAGAATTATTAGACGCACTCATTTTATTACTAAATTTAGAGATGGCTCTGAGCCATTTAAAAATAACAATAATAATGATTAATAACGAAGCACTTCCCTTCTGACTCACAGAGTTATCTCAAGGGGTTTGACAGCTGTTTACTCATTTAGTCCTATGCCCCTCCCCACCTTGCTATGTGATGAGCACTGTTATGCAAATTTTTCTTTCTTTCTTTCTATTTGTTTTTGAGTTGGTGTCTCACTCCATTGCCCAGGCTGGAGTGCAGTGGCACACTCACAGCCATCCCAGTGTCGACCTGCTGGACTCCAGCGATCCTTCCGCCTCAGCCTTCCAAGTAGCCAGAACTACAGGTGCACGGTAACACCCAGCTAATTTGTGATTTATTGTTAGAGACGAGGTCTCGCCAAGTTGCCTGGGCTGGTCTTGAACCTGCGGGTTCAGGCAATCCACTCGCCTCAGTCTCGCAAAGTGCTGGAATGACAGGCTGAGCCACTGAGTCCAGCCTTGTTATGCCAATTTTACGTCTGGAAAAGCAGAGGCACAACAAAGTGGTAAGGGTGAGATCCGACATCAGACACAAGGATGAAATTAGAATGTGGGAAACTTACAAAACAGTTTTGAAATTTATATCTGGAAACAATGATAGGAAAGGAGAAAACTTGTACATTATAACGCATGAAAAAACAATATGGCTTATCTACTGCTTATTTTGTTGATTTTTTAAAAATGCTGTTGTTTGTTTGCTTATTTGCTTTTACCTGTTCTGCCCATGATGAAAACAACTAGTTTTGGTCATTTTCTGAATTTCACTTTTAATATATATAAGCACAATATTTTCCCCTCACAGAGACAACAGGAACATATTTTGCAGAGTTGTAAGAATGCTTCTACTTGTAAGCTATGTAAGTTTGGTGTTCTCAATATTATAAATTAGAGATTACCATATCACCGATTATTTTAGGGTTAGATAATGCTTTGAATTCATTCATTCATTCAACATTGGGAGTGGGAGGAGAGGCACATCGGCTATGCACCATGCACGTCCTAGATGCTAGGGACACAGTCATGAACGAGAGACAAAAGTCCCTATTCTCTAGAAGCTTCCACTGAACTGGAGTTGAGGAGGACAATTCTAGATATTTATTAATTCATTCATTCAACAAGTAGGAGACACCTTGACCCCTGGGATAAAAGCGTGAAGAAGTCATTGGCTGTGGCTTCAAATAAGTTGTTTTGTTGTCTTCTTCCCAAATTTAATTTTCTTAAAGTTTTTCTCATTGGTGGCAAGTAGAAGAGAGACTGCCATAGCTCTCTGGGCAGGACATAATTAGATAAATGGACCATATCTGCTCATAGACTATAATGCACACTGCATATGGTCCTTTGTCACGCCCTTCACACAGTAATACAACTGATGAATACACTGAGCTATTGTAAACTAATAAACAAAAAGAAAAGAAGCCATAAAAATAACAAAACAATGATCAGAAGCAAAAAGAGGTCCTTTCTGGAAAAAAAAATCCTTCTAGTAGCGGACAAAAATATAACCAAGTAAAATTAGTAGGCCAGCATGTAACAGGTGTTTGTGGAAGGCTCTACCACTTTGGTCCTTTCTGCTCTTCTGACCATAAAGGTGAGGATGACGATATGGGGTTTGGATGTGATGAAGAACACTGTGAGAACGCATATAAAAAAACTGCAAAATTAAATAAAACACCTGCCTTAAAAGCACAAAGCACACACTGCCGTCTGTTATTTTGTTCAAAGATGTCTTGTGCCATATGTTTTGGGACCCTAACTGCAAGTACCCTCAAGACACAACCTCTGCTTCACACCTATTTAGCTGAAGAACTCTCTCGGATGACTACTGGGCTTGTCAGATCTAAATAGAATGGCTGTTGCCATGTTGACACTGACCTAGAGAAACGGCTTCTCTCTGCCTTCTCTTGCCACCTTTTTTTTTAAACGACGCATTTTTTTTTCCTGAAATGATCAGAAGACCTTGAATTGGATGCAGATTAACTGCCCATTTCAGGCAGTTTTGAGTATGTTCTCAATCAGCAATAGAAATAAGAGCCACCCCAAGGTAGGCACCGAGAGGAGGGAAGGAAGGCTCCAAAAATCATATAAACAGAAACATCATTTCCCCACTGCTCTATCACCTACATTGTCAGACGCGGACCTAAAATCACCATGAGTCTCTATACCAGCAGAGCAACCTTCAGTTGAATGGGGCAATACAGTCTTTTTTCTTACATATGGAAAAATAAGCTGAAAATCTCTCCCCTTCCCTTGTTTTACTTTTTAAACTGCTTGTGATGAAGTAGTTTCATTCCTTTATTCAATCAACAAACAACTGGTCCTCCTGTTGACCACACTGTTTATCCCAATTTGTAACTTCCTTTTGTGGCAATAGCTTCTTTCATAAGAATGGAGCCCCCGTAAGGGCTGAATGTAGGCCTGAGTAGGATCAAGACAGGACCTACCAGGGGAAGGAAGGGACTAAAACGAGAAGCCAGAGGAACCAAAGACAGATATCAGCTGGTATGGTCATCACAGCTATTGTATTTCTAGGAAGTCACTTAGATGTAACCCTCTTTAAAAACAAACAAACAAAAAAGGTAAAAATAACTTAACACAACTGTGTTTCTTTTTGCCTTTTAATAAAAATCCCATTCAGGAAGTGCTGGAAGTCAAAATACATACTCAAGTCTTCTTGAGTAACTTCTAAGTCATCAGCTTTCAGACCATTAAAAAAGTGGCACAGCTAGAAGGAGGGGGTGGATATTGACAGTTTTATAGTAATACGAAAAGCACCTATTTTTGCCTATAGGGGTGAAACACTGCAACCCTTGCTGAGGCGAGAGCCAGTGACCAGGGGGCCTTTCTGAGGGACAATCTTCTTTCATAGGTCAGTATTTACAGAGGGATTACTAAGGCAAAGTAGCGTAGTAGGCAGGTTGAGACAAAGAAGACACCAGCTGTCCCAGCTCCTAGAAGAGGTGGCAACCAGAGAACAGAGGCGGACACCCCCACCCCCTCATAATCCAAGGACAGATCAGCATCAAGCACTCAGAACTACAAAACTGGGCCTGTGGGCTGAGGAACCTCTTTTTACATCAGGTCCTTGCAAAACGGGCCCCTCAAAACATTGGGGAAAAGAGCCATTGTCTCCCTTCCCCTTCTGTCCAGATTGCTTACAACAGGAAACAGTGAAGAGCTCAAATATCATTTTATAGCTCTTGTATATCTACCTATGGATTCTCAGTAGAAAATAATAAATTGTGCCAAGCAACGATTGAAACCAATCTAATGGAACTAGCTTTGAGGATACACTGACCTGTGGCCACACACCCTTCCAAGTATAGACCTCAGCTATTCCCAAGAGGTAGGAGGCACAAGAGGGAAATGTGATTACTAAGTGAACGCCTTTGCGTCAGCGCTGTGCTTTCCTTATATCTGTCAATTTCCCTCACACACAAAGCCTCTTGGAAGTGGCAGTTATCATTTCAATTTTATAAATAAATCAATCTGGGCTCACAGAAGTTAAGGAATTTGTTCAGGGTTATAAAGCCCCAGGACTTGAATGGTTTCGATCCAATTCCCACCTCCATCCCATTCTAAATTCAAATATTCATTCTTCTATTCACTGTGCAAGTATTAAGCATCAACTATGCCATGACTCCTCTGACAGTCCCCAGTTTCAGTGAGTGCCCCTCTACTGGGATCCTTAATCACCTGGAGTATGTCACTACCACAGGCCTTTTTATATAATGTGGCTCTGTGTCTTCTATGAAGAACAAGTTCTGGAACTCTCTCCTATTGCCTAGAGATCTGTATTTCTCCAAATGTGGTCTGTGGGCATCTGAATTACCTGGTCTTCAGAAGTGGTGATCTTAGGCTCCCGGTTCTGAAGCTCTGCATTTATGGCTTGGGAACATACTTTCTTAACAATTCCTTCCAAATGAGTTTCATGCACATAATCGTTTGAGCACCATTTATATATTCTTTTCCACGCTGCCTTTCATCTCAACATCCAATGCATAGCTTAGGCAAGAATATGGTTGGTGCTCATGTGGAAGACAGGGGGATAGGGAAAAAAGAACATGCCTTTAAAAAAAAAAATCAGTGTCCCAGAGGGAATATAAAGGCACTGATCACATGCTCTAGGAGCTTAGAATTTACTTGGGAAGACAATATACACTCAATTAAAGTTTAATAATGATAACAAACCTTAATAATAAGCCAAAACTAAAAGAGTGGTCACAACGTAATTAAAAAAAAAAAAACACTTGCCAAATGAATTTATGTGCAGCAAGTGGAAACAAGAGTTTAGAAAAATAAGATCAAACTGGGGGCAACTGAAGTACTCACAGAGAACTTTTAAGAGATGGGGCTTGAGATGATTTTTGAAAAGGGGAAAAGATGCACATTAAAAGGGAAGAGAGGAAAAAGAGCATGCTTATACTTAGAGCAGGAAAAACGGAACTCAACTTGAAAGAAGCATGTTTTAAGACAAGAATCCTGCTGTCACAAGTGTGTGTGCTTTTTTAAATCTGTGCATTAATTTTTGCCACAATTAATGGAACTAATATTTACAGGCCACAAGTTTGAAATATAGGGCCAATAAAAACTTTTACAACTCTGGAAATTTCTAGAAATTGGTTCTCTTTAAATTTGTAGCATAGGCAAAATACCGGATGATGTGATACAGTAAAAACATTTTATTGGCATTTAGTTGAGATGACCTGCATAATTCACTAGTGGCTTTACCACTTACAACATGTCATCCCAAACTCAGGGCAATAAAATTTTTATGTAATATCGCTCTACTATGCTTTACATAAATATGTACATATATAATATGTATGGCTTAATTTTCCCTTTTAGTTAAAATGGGTCTAGCCCAGTCCTCAGAGGAGTATTTGCTAACTTGGATTAAGTTGTGTTTGTGGAATATCTACAAGATGTAAAGTGCCATGCTTTACTATTCAGATAAAATAGACTCAATATTTACTTCTGTAAATAATACGGAAAGTAGGGGTACACTATGACAAAAATCATGAATCACTGTTCTGTTTCTTAGTTTTGGTAGACTTGCAGTATATTTGCTCAACTCATTAAATTTCTTTTTAGCATATTATACTCTGTTCTGAGCCCTCGATCACTAGAAAATCTAGGTTCCAGACTCAAACCCATCATTAACAGCTGGGTACTGGTAGTAACGTCATAGAACCTCTTTGAAGCTGTTTCCTTATCTATACAATGGGAATGTCAATACATGCTTTCCCAGAATGCAATATTGTTTTGGTTTGTACTTTTGTTTTTAATTGAGATGGGGGGAGGGCGTCTCTTTATGTTGTCCAGACCGGAGTACAATGACTTTTCTCAGGTGTGAGCATAGCTCACTGCAGCACTCAACTCCAGGGCTCAAGTGACCCTCCTGCCTCAGGTCCTGAGTAGCTGGATTACAGACACTTACCACCACGCTCAGCTAATCCTGTTGTTTTTATCTTGGTATGGTGGTTATGTAAGCAGATCTTCTCTTCTATACAACCTATTTAAAGGTCGAGCTGTTTTATATGTTTCTGAAATGCAATAGCACCAAGTTGAAAATAAAATAACCTGATAAGTATTTTTTAATGGACCTGAATTTTACATTATATAATTATGAGTCATTTATTAGTTTAAACAAAACGTTATGTGATTACAAATGTCAGCAAATAAGCTAATGACCTTAACCTAGGCATGACAACTAACAAAGAGATTATAAGCCCTGACAACATAAAAAGCCATATCCTAATTCATAAAATTTTATTTTTATTCTTGAAAAATCATTAAACATTTGTCAAACTTCAGCTACAACATCAAGTATATATGTAGTTATACTTTTGACTCAGTCACTGTTTAGTCTCAATGTGCCAAGAACATGGAGAAATTTTAAAGCAATTGCCCTAGAAAAGAATTGTATAACCATAAAATCATCTCAGAAATACAGAACTTCATGAATATCAAATCCGTTAAAAGCTGATTTTTTAAAATATACATTTCAACAAATAATAATGAGGACTGCTATGTTCCAGCCCCTGGGCTACCTGCTAGAGATACAATGAGCTTCATACTCTAGTGGGGGTTGCACATTGCTACAGTATAATGTGATAACCACCACAGTGGAAGTGTATAAAGGTCCTAAGGAAACAGAAAAGTATGTCTGTAACTTTGCAAGAAAGCGTCAAGAACGGTTTTGCAAACGATACAGTGCTTAGAATGAGTTTTGCAAGAGGAGTGGGGGTTTGTGAGCTGTGTAGCCATTTAGATGGAGAACATTCTAAGTAGGGAAACCAGAGCATGCCATGCTCCACACTGATACTGCAGGGCTGAGTCTCTGAGAAAGCACAGCACCTTGGAAACGGTAAGCATTTCAACAGAGCTAGATCACGGAGCTGGAGCATGGTGTACCCAAGTGTGAAAACTGTGGCGGGGTGGAGCCAATGAAGGGATGTCAGCAAGGGAGTGATAATTCTTATTTTGGAAAGATCACTCTGGCAGTAGTGTAATGAATAGACGGATGATAGAGGAAGAATGGGAGCAGAGAGGAGGTTGCAGAGATAGTCTAGGCTAGAAATAACAAAGGTCCAAACTAAAGGAAGCATGGGGTAAGATGGGAACTAACATGCCTGCTAGTAAGAAGGTAGACTCGGTAAAACATGGTAGAGGATTAGATATGAAACACAGAAGAAGAATATGAGATAATTTCCAAGTTATGATTTGAGAGAAACACATAAGCGGGGACACCATTAGATGCCAATTCCTCTCCATTCATATAGCCCTTATAATTCAAAACAGCAACTTAGAATTACAGACAAATTATTTTAAGGTTATTCCTAGATATTATGTGGTGTTCTTAAAAATTGTTTTTCTGAATCTTTTTTTCTGTTATAACCTCTTAGTAGAGACTATAAATTAAAACAAAATTTATTTCTTTGGAACATATATCTTTAAATGAGTTAGTCTGCTAAATTTTCTTATTAATTTCAACGTTTTGTGGTTGAACCTTTGTCTAAGTACATAATTTTATCATTTTAAAATAGTGATAATTTTGTCTCCTAATAGTTGAAACTCTTTATTTCTGATTCATGTATGATTACACTGTCCAAAACTTCTAGAAGAATATTAAATAATTATGATGATGATAAGGTTGGGTGCAGTGGCTCATGCCTATAATCCCAGCACTTTGGGAGGTCAAGGCAGGAGGATCATTTGAGGCCATGAGTTCAAGACAATATAATAAGATTCAATTTCTATAATTTTTTTTTAAGTAGCTGGATGTGGTGGTGCATCTCTAGGTCCAGCTACTCAGTAGGCTGAGACAGGAAGATCACTTGAGCCCCAGAGTTGGAAGCTACAGTGAGCTAGGACTGTGCTACCGCACTCCAGTTTGGGTGACTCAGGCTAAGCAAGACTCTGTCTCTAAAAAATAATAATAATAATGGTGATAACAGTCATCATTGTTTTTATTTCCTAAAGATCTTGTCTAGGGCAGCAATGATGCTTTGAGGACGCTGCATATGAGAAAATCTTTAGGCGATGGAATAAAAATGTCATTGCACTACAAATGTATCACAAAGTATTCAGCATGAATGCAAAAGATATTTATTTTAAGAATAATCATTGAGCAATTTGTGTGTGAGGTTATATTGGGGAAAATGGCATACTAATTAATTTTTCTAAGAATATCTTTTTAAGTGATATGCTTTTTAGTTCAGTAAAATGGTCAAGCTGATTTGTACAGAGGAATTTAACATTTTTAAATTCAATAAAAGAATCATGTAGCTTTAAAAAAAAACTCTGAATCTATTAATGACTTATTTCAGACAATTCAGATAAAACATGTTCATTTCTTCTCCTGTATCAAAAGAGGAGAAGTTTGGGGGGGAGGATATTTGCGTTCTTTGTTATTAATGAGTTCTTAAAAGATTCTTTTAAGGTTCAAATAATCAACCTTTAAAGGTACAAATAATTAACCATCTCTTCTTTGTCCAGAATTATTGAGCTTATTGTTAAACACAGATGTCTTCAAAAGAAAAATTTATATCTCAAAATGAGTAAGGAGATAAATGCTCGGGAACAAAGATATATAACATAGCTACCTAATATAGAAAGCTTAAATCATGAGCTAAAAACACAAATCAGGGAAGATACTCTTAATATGATCTTGGGGATTCTTTTGGATTGAACGTTATGTTGAAAACCCTTATGTATACATTTTAAACAAAAACAAAGCATACACACTGAAAAGTTGGTATTTCATTCCAGCAGAATCCAGAAAAACAAGCAATAAAATGAATGTTGCAGAAACTTTAGAATTTTAGAAATGCCAAAGGGCTCTATCTTACAGACTGTGGAACACAATAGCCTTTCTCTTTAAACATGAACCTTGTCACATTCTGGCCATGATTATTTGAGCCGCACCACCCATTTCTTTTGAACATCTTTCTTCAGGGTGCATGTTCCATCCCAAAGCCCGGTCCAAGCCAAGGACGCACAGATGGGTGGTTACAGCTGCAGCCCCTCTGACAGACTGCAGAAACCCGCTGGGACACGTCCCCCAGCCCTGTCTATCCATCTTGTAAGCTGGGGTAGCTCCACCTTGCTCACGGCTTTGTTGAGTGTGTCACAGGACCTTGGCCAAAATGTTACCATTTGAATGGGTCTTATTAAGGTCATGAAAAATGGGCTCCCGAAACACACATACACAGAGATCCCATGTTTTTCCTGAAATGACTGACAATTCTAATCAAAAAGAGCACTATAATAGATTTTGTGTGTGTGTGTGTGTGTGTGTGTGTGTGTGTGTGTTTAAGAAAAAACCCTCAGAAATGGTGTATTCAGACTCTCTTCAGCAGGGTAAATGAGTCAAGTTACTCAATAGGATCCGTTCAGACTGATTAAATTGGAGCCAAGCCAAAACAGATCTTCAAGATCTGAGCGATAGTTGTCATTGAGCCGGGAAGGGGGAATGGCATCAACTTGAGAATGTACAGACCTCAATACTGATGGGAAATAATAAACTGGCCAGTCCAAACGCTAACACAGAGACATATAACAATGAAAGTTCTTAGCCCAAATCATCACAGTTCTCCTTATGGGAAACATGGAATAATTAATCTGAGACACCTGCTTATTATACCAGGAAAGTCCACTGAAAGACTTTAATTAGACTAAAGTTTTCATTCTGAAGTTGTATTTACTTATCAATTATTTCATCTACCTTCTAGAAAATGACTTAAGGTGACTCACCAACATATATTGGATATACATATATGTGCATGCAAATTTAAAGCCATGAAAGAAAAAAAAAATGGACAAAAACTGCAGGGGTTAGAGAAGTGGTGGGGGCAAAAACTTGGGGTGAAATATTTGCTGAAGTTAAGAATCAGATTTATCTCTGAGTTTCTTGGGAGCCAAGGCAAAAAGGGAAATAAGACAATTCTGTCATTCTTACGTTCTGATAAAAGAAAGAATACCACCTTTCAGGAGTAAAACACTCTCTACTGTGGCTCTGAAAAACAACGAAATCAGTCTTCAAGACTCCCCCAACAAATCATGCCAGTTCTGCACGATTCCTGACCTAGATTGCCAAAGATTATGAAACCAAGCTTGATAAATAAATTATGAAACAGCTCAACCAATTTCTAAACTAAACAAAAAGGGGAAACCAAATGAACAAACGTTTCCAAACATTTAAAAGTTAGAACCACCCAAAATAAAAATTAAAACCAGCGGCAAATAAAGCCAGCCCAAATCTCAGCAAACCAGGATCACAAAACCCCATCACTACAGGCTTGGGGGGAGAAAAAAACACTGCTTGTCAGTCAAAGTGTCTGTCTATGGCATATGGGTAAAGGTTTCAGTCTGCTATCTCCAGACTCATCTTATGGCACTGGTTCAACACCAGTGAATGGTGCTCTAAACAAAAGGAGAGCTCATTCAAAATGGGCATTGGAGAGTCACCGGTCACTGCAGCCGTACAGTTTGTGTGAGTGAAAACTACTGGCGTGGGAGAGATGAAGTGCAGCTCCCAGGCCTTCGGAGGGTCCTAAGTGCTGAAAAGCAGCCGGGAGGTTAAAGCTGGCTGGTCGGAATGGCATACTTGGCTGAATGCACAGCCAGGTGGCTTGGGCATATTGGCAAACAACTGGCAACCTGCCCAATACATATGGCTTAGATTGCTTTGCTCTTCCCACGAAGCCTTCTAAGACTTGTGCAAGCATTCGTTTTAGAACAAAATGCATCTGAGTGTTAAATACAATCTTTTAATAATATCTGTCTGATGTAAATCCTTTGACCAGAAATGAAAATAAAAAGATGGGAGGGGGTGGCTGCCAAACATGTAAGATAAAACCTTTCTTTTTGGGGGACACTTTGCAGATCCCTTTCAACCATCTTTGGACTCGATCATTTGGACCTTTTAGCTTCACAGGGGTTAAAATGACCCCTGCGATCCCTGGGAAGCAGGGTTAATATGAAGTTTAGGGACGGTTGCCAAGAGGTCAGGTGACCATGAATTCTTAATGAATGCATCAAAATTCAAAATAAGTAGAGTAGCATAATGGCAATGAATACCAGATACATTTCATCAAGGAGCATTATTAAATCTTGATTGACAGATAACACTAAAAGGTGTTAGTATGGTCTATCATGCAAATACATATCTGGAGACTTGTTAAAACAAGTCTTTATGTGCGAACTATTGAGGCATGTGTGACTTCCCGGGCTTTACCAAGTGGCTGCTTCCCGTTGATAGCATGAAGCAAAACTTTAGGTTTAATAACTCCAGCTGGTCACTCATCTCCTGCCATGCTACGACCATACCACATTAACTGGGACGCAAATACTGTCTTCCTGCTGGATTTGGGCTTTCTTCTATCACACATGTCTGTTGGATGCCCAACATTTCATTTTGGTTTAGTGGATATCTTAAAATTATTAACAACTGATATATTATCTCATTAGATTATGTGCATTATTGTCAAGATCCTGTTTTACTTATAATTTTTAAACATGTGCTTATGGTCTCTTAAAACAGCATTCAATCTTCTGGAACTGCTATAGTCTACTTGGTAAAAAGATTACAGAGTTGGTATTGTATTGTATGGAGGGTTTTTTTAAAAAAGATTTTTTTAGCTCAGTAACTGCTCAAACACCGAAATAAATTCATCTCTAATATGAATGAGGGCTTCATATGCTCATGATCTAAAATCTCCTAGGTAGAGGTCAACATAGGTATTATACTAGAAAAAGAATAGTTTGTGCTTATTTTTCGAATTCTGAAGATGTCCACCTTAGATGAGAATAAGCAAATTTCCTTTGGCTATACAAAATAAAATTTCCTGTTAAAGTTGCTCCATCTTTTTCCTGTGCAGAGAGATAATAAGCATATGAAAAACTCATGTAATGGTTTTACACTGAGTATTTACTGAGTTTCAGGTTAAAACCTTCATACCATTTTTCTTCTTACAGTCTCGTCTGGTCCTCTCCCCCCCCCCCCCCCCCCAAAAAAAAATAGAAATGATAAAAACATATTTTTAGGAATGGAGCAAACTCAAAGTAGAAGTGTCCAATAGATTCCTATGTCATGAATCTGGAAAATATATTTTTAAAGTCTGTTTCTTGGTAGGGGAGTCAAAAGAGAGCTTCATTAGTAAATCTTTCCAATACTCAATGTTACGGGGTGAAAGGAATGGAGACCTTTTAAAAATGGTCTTTAGAGTCTTATGAAGTGACCTTTGTAGCATCGCATTTTCAACACCCTTATCCTCTCCTCTTGATCAGCAAGTAGTACCACTTAGAGCTTTATTAGAACATCCCTCTGCCAACTTGGAATAGCTCCAGGCAACTCTGTCTTCCAAGGACACAGTTTGAAGTACTTAGAGTAAATTGCAATGGACTGCATGGATGAAGAGCGGAGGAGGTGAGACAACGGAATCAAGTATTACTGCTTTGAGACGCAGTCCCCACCTCTGGGTACTTGGTTCCCAAACGGAGACTGGAACATGTCCATTTTTAAGGGCTCCAGAGAAGAAGAGGGGTCAGCGGGAAGATGGTTTTTACACCAAGGGGACTGAAACCGAGGAAGCTTCTTTACTCCAAAGCAGAGAAAAGACTAGGGATATAATTTGGGGAGATTAATAGGGGGGCTACAAGCAAAAAAGTTCCACTGACAAATAAGTGTGGCTACTGCTAGGTTAACAAAGTTCTCAGACCCTTTAATATATTAATGTGCATTGTGACTCTCCAAAAGGGACAACAGAGTGCATATATATTTTTAAGGTTTATTTCACCAAAAAACCCACCCTTTTTTCTATGGAGCATATTATTAGATGCACGTATTAAAAAATAGATTTTGGCCAATATTAACTCAAGCTTTTAAAAGTTAGATTTAAGTAAAATTGTTTAAAATTAAATTGGTAAGCTAAATTCAAGACAATATAAAATCTTTCTTAAAAACTAATTGAAAGTCTTTAATAATTTCCCTATTTTAAACACACTCTCTGACCCTACAGTTTTATATCTCAGTGCTAGCCTATCAGCACTAAAAGTCCTCCTCCACCCCCAAAAGCTCTAATGCAAGCTTTTCTCTTCATATTAGGCAAGAACCATCTGGTAATTTGTAAGTGGAGAGGCCAGTTTCAAACAGGCTGGTTTCTGAATATGGGCATTAAGTTATTTAAAACAAAATTTCAGGTTAATTTTTCTAGGAGGTTTCTGTGATGAAGTTTTAGTTGATATCCTCAGGAAACCTCAAAGCATTTGTTAATAGAGTTTAGCAACCCCAGTGATCTTGATTTTGGTCATAGGATTATCTAATTAGAAAATGTGAATTTGAATAAATAGAAATACAGAGAAAGGATGGGAGATAACTATCATTCTAAATAAAACTACTGTTTAACACCAAATGAGAATTCCACACTCTCAGACATAGTATTTACAACAGACAATTCTGGAATTATGTGACATCTAAGAAAAAGTCAAAAAGCGCTTATGGAAAAATTCTAAAATATAATTTGAAACATTTATCTTATGTTCTAATAGTAAATCAAAATTTTTGGAGGCCGGGCTCGGTGGCTCAGCCTGTCATCCCAGCACTTTGGGAGGGCGAGGCGAGTGGATTGCCTGAACCTGCAGGTTTGAAACCAGCCCAGGCTACTTGATGAGACCTTGTCACTACAACAAAAAATAGCTGGGCATGGTAGCGCACGTCTCTAGTTCTGGTTACTCGGAAGGCTGAGGCGGAGGGATCACTGGAGCCCAAGACGTCAATGCTGGGGTGGCCATAAGCGTGCATGCCACTGTACTCCAGCCTGGGCGAAGGAGTGAGACTCCAACTCAAAAAAATAAATTTTTTTGGAGTTTCCAAACAGCCTCATTTTCAATTTCCCTGATCACATGGTATAGCATCAAAATCTGAATTTTGTCTCCTTGCAGAAGTACAGGGAAAGGTTGTTCTGCTCATAGCTACACATGGTACCTTTCATAAAGCCACTTAAAAAAAAAAGATGCAAGAATCTGCTTGGATCATAGCACATTTTCCTGGTAAACATTTGTTCTATTTTATGTTTGCTTCTGGTCTCTGCCTATTTCCTGCCCAAAGACTAGTCTCACCTAATAGTAATAAAGGATTTACTTCTCAGTTCACTCTTGAAGAAAATGTTCTTTAAATAGTGCAATTTTGCTTCACTTAACTTTAAAACAACTGCCGTTAAAAAAATTCCAATTAAAAAGAAAAATTAAACAGTACTTAAAATAAACAATATTTGGTTAAACAAATACACAGATTTAAAGCATATGGGTAAAAATGAAAGTTAGCATAAACACGCAGCAACATTTTTTCCCTTCAAAAAAATCTCAGAGCAGAAACATGGAAAAAAGTTATCTCAGTTTAAATTGTGAGGCCGTTTTTAATAAGTAATCATTTTTTTACTCAAGAAAAAACATTTGCATAGCCTCAGAAATCTGTTTTATTTCAGTCTTTGTATAAAACTGCACGTGGAAAGTATATTTATAAAAGAAATACCAGACTTGGAATTATTTATGTCATTGTAGCATATATATAATAAATGAGAGCTCACTGGAGATATACATATCTTGTATACATAAAGGTGGAATACTGTCTTAGAATCTACTCTAAAAAAGTTTTCTTTTCCAATCGAATCCCATTTTAAGGCTTTATAAAGCAGCATTTTACCTATACTTTGGCAAAACAGGATCTAGCTTTTTACCAGATGTGCTACTGACTCTCAACACCTGTCATTAAAATGGGTAAGTTTTAAACTATACATCTCTCTCAGTTCAGGGCTCAAGTCTCTTCCTAAGTTAAAGGGAGGCTATGAGGACTCAACCCTTAAGCTCCTGGTAACATTCACCCCAAAATGGGAAACTAGAGCTGTATAAATCTGCATTTAGCAGAGGATTTAAGAATGGAAACAAACAGGCTGAAAACATAGTAATGAGGAGAAAAAGACAGAGCACATAGAAACCCAGAGGCAAGACTATGAACAGTGTAATGGAAACCTTAGAAGCAAATGCAAATTACCTGACTTCCCTTGCAACTGGACACTCTTGGATTCATATTTAATATTTTAGACCACTGCTATTAAAATGTCCTTTAAAGATATTGCTTCAACCAACTAAATTAAAAAGACATATAAGAAGAAAAACACATAAAACTTTTTAACTTTTTTGTAACATAAAAGAATCCACACTATCAATTTCCACGGTAAAATGTAAAACAAGTAGATCATTTTAAAACTTCTTATAGTGATGGTGTTTGATATAACTTATTAAAAAAGTATCTTGTTTTAGGGAAAATTTTTGAATAAAAACGTTGTACTGAGTTCAGAGTGCTTTTGAAGCCCAAAGACCAAATGCTCCGTTTTAACAAACCAACAATGTCTGTTCATTTTGCCCAAATCTTTTCAGTTTAAATATTCACAATGTACCATTATTACCGAATCATTATCTGCCTTTAGCTCTGACAACAGCATCATACGGGCTATGAAAGGCTCCTTTCTTCTCATGATTAGTCCCTAAAACATTTCCTCATCTTACAGTGCTTTTCAACTTCCCAGAATGCATTGCTCAATTACAGTGCTGAAATTAACTGTACGCCACTCTTATTTATTGAGAAAAGAATAATCAAGTACTCCAAACCATGTCATGGGTTACCCACAATTTCATATCAAATTTCAAGTAATAAAAATGTTAACCCTTTCGGGACGCCAATTTTTAAAATCTACCACTTGTGTGTCTTTGCTGTTGGTGCTATGTCTTGTAGAAGAAAAAAAGATCAACAGTTTGGATGTCTGCGTTCTTTAAAATGTACAGCTTTTACAATACATTCTGGGTGTCTATGGGAGGTCTATTTATTCTTAAAATAAAGACCTACATAAATTTCTTTGAGTAAGTTATCAGAGTCCTCTTTAACTTAAATTCCTTCCTTCTTTTCTAGGCAAAGTAGGATTTCCTGTCACTTCTACCAGCACATGGTGTGAAACTGCTGCAAATTATCTTTCTGAAAGCAGGAAACAGAAATAAATGAAAGCCCTGAGATTAAAGTGTAGAAATGTTCCAATCCTACAGTAATTTTGTTTATACCACTAGATAGCACCTCTTCCTCAATAATAATAGCAATCTTATCAAATAGAGAATATGATTTTCTAAACATATACTCTTCAAACAACTAGTATTCTAATAGGTATTATTTGCATACAACATTATATATTAAATTTGCCCACCTTGTGATATTATTAAATTTATTATTTCTACATTTAGAGGAAGCTATTTTCAAAGTACTTATACATTTAAAAATGAATTATATATCAAATACTACAGCTGAAATATATTTAAAGAATAGGTGTTGAGCAAACAAAATAAAAGCACAGAAACAATAAATTGAAGCTACAATTGTACTCACACTGCAAATACTTGTATGGAAAGCAATGAGAATATTTAACACGCAGATTCATATTTATTTGTTTTATACCTTCAGTCAATAAAAGAATGTAAATAAAAACACTTTTTAAACCTCAAATATACTTACTAAGCCATGCATACATTAATCATTCATACCGCATGATTATTGTTCAGTATTTTCTGCAATAACAAATTGGAGGGTGTGGGGGTTATTGTGGGTTTCAGCAAACCACATTCTATTTAGGCAAAGCCAAGTATTAAAGAAAGGCCTAACTTGCCAAACCAAGATAAATACATGCCATTATTATGATTACATGAAAGCCACTGTTCCCAGCGTTACAATTTCTCTTATAATTGGCACTATTATAATTAAATGGATTCATATGTTTACAATTCTTCTTTGAATTGTAAAGTGATTTAGCAATGATAGTGTCTCTAATTTCTTTTAACTATACTGACAAACTTCACTTAATCAGTGGTCTAAATACCGCGTTGCCACAATAAATTAGGTAAATACCCAGTAAGGCCTGAATTGCTATTGAGTTTAAGTATGTTATAATAAAGTAGCAAGTAACTTCTCCAAAGCCTGTTGCTGGACTAGCCCGCAAACCCGCAAATTGGAGGGATGGTGTAAAGTATGCCAGTGACACTTAAGATATTCTAAGATGCACAGGGAGGCAACACGGACAGGGAAAAAACATACATGTGCGCGCGCACACACACACACACACACACACACACACACAGAGTTAAAATGCCATGGGTTGTGAAAACAAACAAGAAACTATAGGTTATCACAAAAATATAAACACTAACACTGTGGGTTTTAGAGTCCTTCCTTCTTCCTCCTTAAGACCCAAGGAATTCTTCACTTACGTCTCATCACCAGGAAGACAGTGGCACAAAACATGCCTCCACATCAATGCCATAGTTTACCTGCCACTCCCAAGCGGAAGCTATTATACTTTGTTCTATTATTTAAAATAATGTTAGATAGTTGGTATTTCCCTAAATATAAGCTGGTTATAAGCTTAATAATTAGACCACGCATGCACGTCAAAGCCATATGGCTCATACATGTTTAAAAACAGTTTAGAAGGCCGGGTGTGGTAGCTCACACCTATAATTCCAACACTTTGGAAGGCCGAGGCAGGAGGATTGCTTGAGCCTAGGAGTTCAAGACCAGCCTAGGCAACACAGTAAGACCTCATCTCTACAGAAAAGTCAAAAAATATTTTCAGGTGTTGTGGTACACACCTGTAATCCCAGGAGGCTGAGATAGAAGGATGGCTGCAATTAGTCATGATCATGCCACTGCACTCCAGCCTACATATAGAATGAGACTCCAACTCAAAAAAAATTAAAAAGTTTAGAAATAATTGACCTTAGTAGTTAAAAAGCAATTATTTTACAAAGTATGCAATAATAAAGGATACAAGGGTGGAGTTGATTAATTCCATATTACTTCGTTTTGTTTAAAGCATGTTTTAAAACACAAGCTAACATTACTTTTTATAAAGATGATCTACAAATACAGTCATTACTGTGCTATACAGATATCAATTGCCATATTAATTATAATTGCAAAACTTGGAAAAACTCAATAGCCATCACAGAACAGATTTCACAAATAATGGTCCTGTAGTATCGTGAAATACAGTACAATCACTAAAGTGATTCAGTAGAAGAATATATAATAACAGGAAGCAGCGTTACTTTTAAAGGGATTTTAAAAAATACATACATATGTTTAGAGACTAAACCCCAAACTGGTAAAAGTTTAATAATTATTTTCCTTAGTTGATTTGATTTTCTTCCTTTTATTGGGACGTATGTTGCAAATTTTACATAATGAGGAGTATTTTCCATTTGTGGTCGGTTGAATCCACAAACATGGAGCCCATGGACCTGGAGGACTGCCTATAATGAACTTGGGCACCCGCGGATTTGGGTATCTACAGGGTGGGAGAGTCCTGGGACCAATTCTCCACAGGCATTGAGTTACAGCTATATTCACCGACATGTACCACATCGTGTATCAATTCAGAGGATTCTCAGACCTCTCAAGGTTGGTACATGGACATTCAGTGAAGAATCCCCATTTCCATCAGAAGACCCTGAGAGCTGCAAGCTATATTTCACCATTGTAACATATTCAGAGATGCAGAGGCAAAGTGAGAGTCAGTAATGTATCACTAAAAAGGAGTGGCACCTCCATTACAAATATGCCCCTGCATATTGAGATATGTATTCTTCTGTTTTAATTACTTAGCAACAATGTGGTAAATATGTTTGGCAAATGCTACTGAACTCATGAAACACATAAACACGCCCTATGGATTTTCTGCCTTAAGCTTTGGTTAAACAAGAAGGAAACCAACATTCATTAAGTATCTTCTCTGGTTAGTGACTATCTTAAACACTTTTAAGAATTACCTCATTCCTCCTCATAACAATGCCACCATATAGGTATTACCCTGACCTTTTTAGAGTTGAAGAAATTGAGATTTGTGAATAATAAGTAACTTGCCCAAAGCCCTTATGCAGCAGAGCTCAGGCTGAATAAAATGTGTCATTTTAGGCCTATATTCTGTTACATTTAAGAGCGTATAATCTACTGAAGTGAGGCTTTTTTTTTTCTCCTTCTGCAGTAAAATTGTGAGAAGCTTTTCCCCTTCAAAATAAAGGTTAACCATGTATGGGGTTGTGAGGCAAATATTTCATATCTTCCTTTGACCTGTGCCTACTAAAGTTCCATTTCCCAATCTTGAGTTTTTCCTAATGATCCGGCTCAAGCCCTGTGGGACCGTACCCTCTTGACTTTAGCTCTGTCATGGATTATTAACCAAAACTTGTGTTCCTGAACAGCTCTTGAAACACAGCTAAAGGAATATGAAGAAGAAGAAGAAACAAAACACAGATCCATCTGTCATGTTTTGTTGAATTGATTTGGTATCTAAAAACTAAATGTACTATTCAGTTCAGCTAAAACAATGAGACTTTTTCTATTCAAGAGCCAACTGAGACAACCCCTATGTTCCATCATGACACTTCCTCCACCTGCTACTCAGAAAAAGCAGATGCCTTCCTTTGAAATTCCTATAGTCACCGGAATACTCCTCACATACATTTCTTTACTTACATACATGTGAACATAGAAGGTAAAAACTGAAACCCACAGTATTGAGTTGGGCATCCCATAAGTTAAAAACTACTGAAGCTTTGCAGATGCATCTTCCAGGAAAAGATGACAAGATGACAGTACTGGATTATTACACAAACCTTATAGCCATTCTAAAAATGTAATCAACATATCCCCATGAATGGCACACAGTGATGTTCAATGGCCAAACCCTTTGATACAGGGAATGGGCAAATGAACTGGAATGATGTCACCACAACAAGGTTGTGCCAAGATACCACTGTAACGGTTCATCAGCACCATGCAAAGTTCATAGCTATTGATATTTCTTCTTGTAACTGGAAACATCAGCAATTTGGGGAATGCTTGTATATCAAGGGGTTATTTAACTAAAGCAAGGCATGTGAGTGCTGATCAAATGTACCGCAGTTTGGGTCCTCATGTCCTTCTGTTCAGTTTACCTGTTGGGGTCAGAATGACCTAGGAAGAGCAGAGGGCAGACTCTGACACTGAGTCACATGAAAAAGGGATGCGCAAGTCTTGAAATATGCCGGATCATCATGTTACTGAAGTTAATAAACAATTATTTTGTAGTGACCTGATTCATACAGGCAGTATAAAACAGAAGTAATTTACACGTCAAATAGTATCATCCTTATTTAATTACAGCTTGATAGATATGAAATTGGCTTATCTCACCTGCCTGAATAAGTTACACTTCTACAATAAGGATGAGATTTACTTTAAAAGTCTTTTCTATTCGGTGGTCATCATTGGAAGGGACCTTTACATTAATCAGTTACAGCAGGAACTCAATTTTCATCAGTGGGGTTAGTCTTCTAATTTTGCATCCAGTCCTTTGATTTTTTTTACCCAGTTCTAAAAATATCTAATGATGTCTCCTAATAAAGTTGTGGTCTTTTGTCTTCAACAGCAGGTAATTTTAACACATTTGTTTTCAGAACAGGAAAACTTGGAACATGATTATCAAAAATTGACAGCATCATATAACCAGTAATTGCATGGTTATGGCCTCACTAGAACTTTCCAACTGTGTTACATATAACGGAAATATTCTTGTAAGTGGTATGAAAGAGTTTATACTTCAAATGACAGTAAAATAGTTTTTAGCAGTTAGACAATGTTGAAAAAGCCATCAAATGTATTTTTTGAGTCTCTTTATTAAAAACGCATTTTAAAGTAATGCAAAAAATTCTGCTTGGGTACTACTTTTTTTTAGCTTTAAAAGAAATGTATGCACTGAGAAACACCCGCATTTTAATGAATATTTCACTGCAGGCGGCTTCTTTTGTGGTACTTACTTGATCTTTGTAGTGCTTTACAAACTTGATCACTAAATATAGGAGTTAATTTTTGGTAACTCAGAACTAAGGCCTAGTTCACACTGATTCTAGCAAGCAAAGTATGCAACTTCAGTGCTGTTTGCTATACTGGTTACTGAGGTAGTAAACAAATATGCACTTATAAAACATCTTCAAATCTCCTATGGTGTCAACATACTCCATAAGACAGAGTTCTCAGAAAGCTGGCTTAGCTATAGTATATCATAGAGGTGAAAGCACAGGAACTAGGAACACAGGTCTTGTCACATATCCAGACTCAGAAGTAACAGTTTAATAATTTGGGGAAAATCTCTTACATTCTGAGAGTCTCAATTTTCTTATCTATAAAATGGAAAGTGGGAATGATGACAATGGTATTAATAGCTGTTCTTCCTCAGTGAGCGAGTATAAAGCACAACTAATATGTGAGGCACTTCACAAGCTGTTAACTGATATGCAAATGTAATTTATTATTAGCCCAACTTTTAACTTCCATCAGCCAAACACTGCTCTCTGGCTTCTAATCCAAATCCCCATCATTGAAAGATGACACATAAGATATTAATATTAGCAAAATTCTTGCTTCCAGAATTTTCTTTTTTCCTTTTTTTGTTTTTGTTTGTTTTGTTTTTCTTTTACCTGCAAGGGCTGAAGGTAGAGCTCCATTTAACTCAAGTGGTTCGAGCCAAACTGGAAAGGCAACTTCCAGCAAGGAATATCCAGATAAATCTTTAGTAGGACACAAGAGTGTGCGTCCTTGTGATCATCAGAGTGGAATCCTCTCTCTCTGATACAATCCACAAATTGGTATCTTTTTAATCTCTGTCCACTCGGGCCTAGATGTAGTCATACAATGACACTCCGTGCTTGTGTAAGAAGAACCCAGCCCAAATGCAGTTGACCCCCCTGGAGCGCTTCCAAACTCCCATACTTCCAGTAAAACTCAGAGGTGCTTTCGAAGTCATGCAGGTCAACAGTTTGGTTCTCCCTTGCCTGGCAAGCATCTTCCTTGCTGATCATGAAAGGTACAACCAAGTCCCTGTACATGCCTGATGCGTCAGCAGGTCTTAAACTGTTTGGCTGGTGCTGGGGTGGGTCACCAAATGCACACAGTGTGAAAGCACAGGAGTAGCCAGGAGAAGTTGAGTAACGTGCACTCTGACCGTTATTTCAAGCCACCAGATTGCAAGGCTGTTGGTAAATGCTAAGGGGAAAAGTGGATTCTACTACTGCTTTACAAAACCCCTGATGTCCTTTCCTTCCCAAGGAATTGTACTCAAGCAATAATAAACTTTCTGCACAAAGAATGTGGTTTCAAAGGCATCTTATCCTGGGAAAACAGTAAAATAAGATCCCTGCAGTGCTGAGGTTCTTCTAGCTCAAGTTCAGTCTGGGTGGGAAACCAGGTCCATGTGCCAGTGCACATTTAAACGGCATAGCGAACACTGGGTTTGAAAATAGAAAAGGGAAAAAACGCAGGCCCTGTCATGAACGGGGTTACACAGACTAGCTCATCCTGGGAGATCGAGATGTGCGGCCTGTCCCACGTGACCACATCTCTTCACAACCCTCGTCTCCTGCTGACACTGGAACATTCACACATAATCTATATCAGGCGCCCTGTGCTTCTAGCCGAAATGGTATTCAAATCTGGAGTATTGAGACTGATACATTAGTGGACTCAAATATCAGCTGCCCACCAGATATTTCTAAGGGTCTGAATCAAAGCATGTGAAACAGTTAGAGATGCCACAGCATTTTCATATGCTGCGTTTCAAACTTAGGTCATTTTTAATTTAAAGTCTCATTACTATTATCCTTGGGGTTATGCTTTCTTGAATTCTGCCTGACTTTTTCTTCTGAGCAGTCACTGTGTTTGATCCAATTGCCTGATACCAGAGAGCAAGCCGAGTCAAGGAAAGCACTGGAATGGGCCATGGCACGGTCAGAGGGGAGCAAGGGTGAGCCTCCTCAGATGTCCCTGCCAGACCACTAGTGGTGAGCAGGCCACAGTGCGAAGACAACATTAGTGGAACCAGGGAAAACTGCATACTTTAGTAAAAAGCCAATGCAGCTGCCAAATTGAAAATAAGTATGGTCTACTTTCGATTATCCACAAGTGGTTTAACCACACAGCCTCCTTCTTCCTCCAGCTAAACCTCAGTCTGGGCTTCTACCCAGACACTGGGCGGGGTAGGGGTCTGCAAGTGTGAATGTAGCGTCTGTGCTTGAAGGTATGTATGGTGCCAGCCATACTGAAATTACAAGTTTTCTTCTATGAATCAAGCCACACATTTCTCTCTTACTAAAGGGACAATTGCTATATATATATAAAAATTGTTATATATATGTGTATATATATATATATATATATATACACATATATATATAATTTAACACTGTTAATATTAACTATGTTATGCACGCTCTTTTTAATGTTACATAAAATAAGGTTCTTTAAAATTCATAAGCAGATGCTATCTAGTTGACAGAAAACTTTATGCATCTTATTCATTCATTCCTTGATCACTCGATTATTCACAAAGCTTTATGAAGTCTTTACTGTGTTACCTGCCAGACACTGGGGGCATAAAGATGAAGATAATGCCGTGCCTACCTCATAGGCTCACAGTCCACATCAGATAATAAACACTTAGAATTC
Organism: Carlito syrichta; assembly: GCF_000164805.1. NCBI lineage: Eukaryota > Metazoa > Chordata > Mammalia > Primates > Tarsiidae > Carlito > Carlito syrichta. Next base: position 1,369,761 of record NW_007251765.1, read on the forward strand.
AAATGTCATGTTTTTTAAAATCTAAAATATCCTTGCAGATGGATACTGCACTGTCCTTGAAGTAAATACAATTAATTTGGCAGTTCTATAGAACCCTAAGCTTCAGTGTGTGTCTCAAAGGTGACATATAAGAAATCTATCCGCCTTTGGGAGGCTGAGGTGAGTGGATTGCCTGAGCCCGCGGGTTCGAGACCCGCCTGGGCAGCGAGACCTCATCTCTACAATAAATCAAAAAATCAGCCGGGCGTGGTAGCGCATGCCTGTAATTCCGTCTACTTGGAAGGCTGAGGCGGAAGGATCGCCGGAGCCCAGCAGGTCGAGGCTCCAGTGGCCGGAAGCGGCCACTGCACTCCAATCTGGGCAACAGAGTGAGACTCCAACTCAAAAAAAAGAAAAAAAAAAAAAAAAAGAAATCTATCAATGGGGTAAAAGGTGAATTTCAGCAGAAAGTGGAGTCTGTCTTTGATGTTCTGCCCTACCCTGTGTCCTTGAACACAGAAAGCCAGCTTGCTTGCCTCTCACCCTTTTAAAAGTAGACTCCTGTGTTCACCATCACTCCTACTTTAAAATCTCCCACAAACAACCCCTTTCTCCTACAACTACAAATCCAACAACTCAATTTGCTCATTTGAGTTCACCATACGTGTATAAGACTCACAAAGACTAAAACCTCTAAGGGAGTTTTCTCATGTTTGAAAACAGGATCCTTCTCCAAAAAGCTCTAATTGACGGAATATGTGTGAGAAAACATGCTTCACTGAGGGGATTATTTCCTGGTATCTCTTATTTACTCTGAATATCTGTGAATTACATTCTAAAAGAAGCTAATTAAGCTCTCAGAAAATTAGGTTTCTTCATTTATAAAACAGGAATAATAATAATAATATAAGACTTACAAGGTTGCTGAGAGAAATAAATGAGAAAATTCAGGAAAGCTTTTAGCTTGGTATCTTTTTAAAAATTAGCTGTTACTATTTACCATAATCATTACTATTTAAATAGTATCATTACTAAGTAAACAGTCATTTGGCAACTCATTTCCGAACTGTGACCAACGGCTGATTCAAAAGAGAAGACAAGGAACCAAAATTTCCTTCATATTATTAAAGCTTAATAAGGTCTCAATGATTAGAAAACCCAATTTTAGGATAATACTGTCATCCACCCATTAAAAAATGGGCCCTGTCTGTTTTTTAGGTTAACATATGCAATTCGCGGCATTGCCTAGAATGTAGCAGTCATGGAGCCAGCAGTCGTCACAATGTATCTTTGGGCTCTTAGAATGGCACAGTTCACTCAGAGAAGTAGAAAGAAGGTTATACTAAGACACCCATAAGCCACAGAAGCGTGCAAACTTCCTTCTTAATACAGCACACTCCTTGCAATCTATTTCTTTACTTGAAATTTATTGCTATAAATACAGAGCATAAAAAATGTGAAATGATGCCAGTTCAGCCATCACTTTGGCCTCGATCCTTTGCTAAATTTATGCATTTCTCTGGTTTGTTTAAATGCCAAAGAGCTAGGCAAACTAGAAGAATATTATGCTCTGCTCTTCAGCAAAGAAGTCCACCTGAGCAAGGCATGCAGATGGAGACAAGGGAATTGAGGGAGGGGGATAAAAACGTTCACTTATAGATGAGAATAGCAGGTTTGTGATGTCCCACCAAGACGGACTGCAATGAAATCACTTCTCTCTTCAAGTGATCTTTGGAAATTCTGCACATTTCCCAATGCCATATCCAGTCTTCCAGTCTTTGTCCAACAATGGATAAATTTAACAGAATGAGGTATGAGTCAGCAAGAGAGATGTCAGAGGGGTATGGTCCATACCAGAAAGCATGTATAAAGAAAGATGTAACTGAATAGATAATAGTCTTTTGGGATTCAGGGCTATCATAGATAATCTGATCATGCTTCACACTCCTCCATCCTCTCGTGGTTAAGTCTCCCCTTCCAAATTTGGAGTTAGTGATAATAACGTAAGCCCTGGCTGGGTTCAGTGGCTCAGCCTGTAATCCCAGCGCTTTGGGAGGCTGAGGTGAGTGGATTGCCTGAGCCTACGGGTTCGAGACCTGTCAGGGCAACTTGGCGAGACCTCATCTCTACAATAAACCAAAAAATTAGCCAGGTGTGATAGCGCGCGCCTGTAGTTCCAGCTACTTGGAAGGCTGAGGTGGAAGGATCGCCGGAGCCCAGCAGGTCGAGGCTGCAGTGGCCGGCAGCGGCCACTGCACTCCAGTCTGGGTGACAGAGTGAGACTCCAACTCAAAAAAATAAAAATAAAAATAATAATGTAAGCTCTAAGAAGATTCTAAGGGGAAAAAGTATATTCAAAACCGGAGTTGCGGAAACTAATGTTTCTTTCCTGAATACAGGACTGCCACAGCACAGCAGATTTGGGTGGTTTTACTGCCCTTGTTGCTCGTCATAGGGGCAGTCTGATTCCACTTGGGGAAACCTCATTTCTTACTACAGAGATGTGCATGTCCTGGACTAAGAGCCCAAGGGTTTTATATGCTTCTTTGTGATCCTGTCATCTCTATTTTTGTGTCTACACACTTTGCCTGGCTACCATCAGTTTCTCTCCTATAACACCTGGACTCAGCAGGAGAAGATCTTTGAGAGCATATATATTCATAATCATAAATATGTAGCATAAATCTCTTACTAATAGAAAAAAAAGTCTGGAAGAAAGTACACCAAGATGTTAATGTTAATTATTTTTAGATGGTGGAACTGTGCATGACTTCTCTTCCTTTTTTTTCCCCCAAACTATAATAATCTCCTATTACTTTTTATATTTTAAAAAATCTTTTAAAATTAAGGTATTTATTTATTTAGAGCCTATCTGCATGCTGTGTTATGTACTTTGAGAGCTGTAACAACCTTGACCTCACAGAGATTACATTTTTAAAGAATCAAAAACAACACAAAATACATAAATAACATATAAAACCATTTGGGAAAAGAGAAAACTCTTTAACCCTATATGGTTACTGATAGCTTCCAGAAGAGCAAATCTGCACACAAAAGACTGCTTTTACACAATGAATAGGTCTCCTTTCTCTAAATCAAAATATGTGAATCTGTCAGACAACACAACTCTCTCAAGTATTTCTTTTCCTCTGAAAAATTATTTTCTCCTTAATATCACTGGAATGCAAAAGCTCAATTTCTCATAAAGAAACAACAACAACAGCAAAACCTCTTGCATGTTTTAGTTTCCAAGTTTCCTTAATTCAGCAGTTCTTTGGGACCCTTACCCAGGGCTACTCCCCTGCAGCAGGAAATTTACCCTCACCCCCACCATCCTTCCCCTATGCCAGGAATGACGCCTCTAATCTGCTTCTCTAATTAAAGGGGCTGTTACTATTAAGAGCTTCATTCAGTACTTTCGTCTAAACGTGTCATAAAACAAGTGTCTTAGACTGCCCACTACTTAATCACCAAGAAACCAATCAAGCCTAAGCCCTCTACAAAGTCTTAAATCTTAGACTCAAGACATGTCTATTAAAATGTTTAAATTGTATTCAATAAGAATGCTTAATATATATTTTGTAACAATATGTCTTCCAGTGGGAAGAAATGAAGGACAGCCTTGTTAGTGGAGACATGGCAAGCCTTTTGCTGTGCTTAACACCCTGCGCCATGGACCCCGCATGCAAGATCTTATTTAACCCTCCTAGCAACACTATGATATACCACTATTATTCCTACTGTACAGACAACAAACTGAATTTCAGAAAGATTGGAACTTTGTCTAAAGTCACAACTTACAACTTCAAACTCAGATCTCTTTGGTTTCAAAGTCATGGTTCTAATATGTCAAACTAGCTACTTCCCTTTGGATTAAAATTAAAAGTGAGAATTTGGGTCTTTTTAAGACTAAAAAAACAAAGCAAACATGAAGACAGAAAACCCACCAGAATAATCTTTTCCTCTTCGTGCTCATAAACCACTATATATTTCTCCTTCCTCTGCTGAGCTCACTTGGCCTGGCATGGACTATACTTTTCCAAACTCGTTGCTCTCAGGAATATGGCAGAAAAAATGATGGATTGGACAGACTTGCTTGCCTCAGGGTTTTCAAATGCATGATTTTTCTGGTTTATAAGAACAAAAGTCTGATCATCTTGTGAACCAAAAAAAGCAAAGGATGACCAGTTATAGGAGGGGGCTGAGAGTAGCTAAGTGGTCTCTCTCAGCTTAGCATTAAAGACAAGAGGCTCCCGACCCACTCCTAACACTGCAAATCTCCTGGGAGGTCTCACTTTTTAAAGAGTGCATCACACTTTGCAGAGAGTGCCTCACCTTATTCATCTGTGAAGAGCTGAAATCAAAAAGGAGCAAAAGGCTCAGTGCATGCACCAGGCATGCCATCCACCCATGGAGCGAGAACCCTTTCACTCCTCATTCCTTTTCTTCAATAAAACCCCTACACAGACACCGAAGTAAAATGTACATGTTTCCTCCAAAATGATCATCCGTGGGATGTTATTAACACGGAAGTATATTCCAATCTTTTAAAAACTTTTCCTCAATAAATAAGGGACCTATGTCTAACAAAAGCAAAAGGAGGCAGAAACAGTGAATGCAATGGCAACACCAGAGAAGGCTGCTCATTCATGAATCACTTTGCTGTTAGTGACATAAAAATCCCACTTCATGGAAAAGAGATCCGTAGGAATTCCACCTGGGCAAAGTCAAACAGTATTTCTGTGGTCAAAGATGAGTGCTCACAGCTACCTGCTTCCCTGGACTCCTCTCACCCTCGGGACTGTCAAAAGAACTCTACACGTCTTATGAGGACCCAACTTTGTTTTGTTTGTTTTTAATTTTTTGTAGATATGGAGTCTAGTTATGTTACCCAGGCTGGTCTCAAAGTCCTGGGCTCAGTGACTCCAGCCTTGGCCTCCCAAAGTGCTGGAATTACCAGCATGAGCCACCATGCCCGGGCCCCAAGTTTGTGTTTAATGACAGCAATAGATTGGGGAGTGGGAGGAAGGCACATGTAAGTGGAATTAGCAAATTTTCCGGGATAAATCCAGAAAAAGAAAGAAAGATGAACTATTTAAAGTCATCTTTTGGTATTGTTTTAACATTTAAAAATCATGGGAAGAGAGAAAAATATGAGTAGGTGTGAAATATATCTACTGTTTACCCTTCAGGAATAATTTCCCAGGGAGTATTTAAATTTGAGAGAAAATGGTCAAACAGAAATATCAGTTCTTCCCCAAATCAATAATTCACTCAAATGCACAAAGTTATAAAAGTCTTCTCATCCAATTTTCAAACCCATCCAAGCTACAAAATCTCTGAACCATGTCAGCAGACCCACTCCCTCCCAGATGTGGGGTCCTCAGTCCCTCCACAAGTCCACAGTTGACCTTCTTCAATTGTTACAATGACCCTCTTCAAACCGAGTTGACTTCTGTCTGCTCTGACTCCCAGTAGTCCTAGATATATATCTAAATATATGAAGACTTAATTTACTTAGTCTTGCATATGACAGCACTTCAGAAGAACAGCTATGTTGGTCCCAATGCAAAATTTTGCAGACTACAAATATGGTGTGTGTGTGTGTGTGTGTGTGTGTGTGTGTGTGTGTGTGTGTGTGTGTGTGTGTGTGTTGCCATGAGGTAGGTTTGGGAGGGCAATGGAGAGCAGAAAATAATAGTTCTGAAAGAAAAAGAGGAAAAGAACAGTTCTACAATGATGTTCAGTTCTTTTTCCAAAGTTAACATCCAATGAATTTATATTTATCAAGGATACACCTTGCATCTTTATTTCTTTATTTTTGAGTTGGAGTCTCATTCCATCGCCCAGGCTGGAGTGCAGTGGCACATTCACAGCCACCTCAGTGTTGACCTGCTGGGCTCTGGCGATCCTTCCACCTCAGCCTTCCAAGTAGTCGGAACTACAGGGGTGCACCACCACGCCCAGCTAATTTTTGATTTATCATAGTGACGAAGTCTCTCCAAGTTGCCTGGGCGGTCTCAAAGCCACAGGCTCAGGCAATCCACTCGCCTTGGTCTCCCAAAGTGTTGGGATGACATGCTGAGCCACTGGGCCTGGCTCACCTTACACCTTTAAAAAGATTTCTGGAAACATCTAAAGTAGAAGAAATTCCATCTGGTCAAAGAATGCACAGAAAAGAGGGCAATATGTGTTCCTGAGGTCACACTGACAACAACGATCAAAGTTGGTAAAGAAAATCTTCAGACTGACTACTCATCATGCTTATATCCAAAAGAGGTAAAATGCCAGTCCTTGGTTGTCCTTGGTTTCAATTTAAAGTCCATGAAAGTTCAACCAGTTTTCTGCCCTGATCAACACAGTGTAACTGGGCTGATCTGAAGACTTGTTAGCAGCCAACATAATATCTGTAGCTGTTCTTTCTAGCAAAGGCTGTTACCAGACGGTGAAAGCGTCTCAGAAAGAAACTACATATCCTATCTAGTAAGATTCAGTGTGTTGGCAAAATGACTGATTCCACATGATTACAAAATATTTAAAAATAAAGCACTTTTCATCCATGAAAAGTCTTCTATAAATAAATTTTATATCTTAAAAGTGCTATAACAGGCCAGGCCCGGTGGGTCAGCCTGTCATCCCACCACTTTGAGAGGCTGAGGCAAGTGGATTGCTCAAGCCCACGGGTTCAAGATAAACCCAGGCAACTTGGCGAGACCTCATCTCTACAATAAATTTAAAATCTCTACAATAAATAAAAAATTAGCTGGGTGTGGTGGCATGCACCTGTAGTTCCCACTACTTGGAAGGCTGAGGTGTAAGGATTGCCAGAGCCCAGAAGGTCAACGCTGGGGTGGCTGTGAATGTGCCACTGCACTCCAGGCTGGGCAATGGAGTGAGACTCCAACTCAAAAACTAAAAAGTGTGACAACAAAAAGGAGTAAAACCTCACTGCAGGGCATTGGATAAATACCATAAAATTGTGAATCTAGGTAAAATATTGTGACCTATGTCAAGGATGAAACACTGGACTAAACATGAACCCACTAACATTCTCATCAGCTCAATTCGACAAACCTCTGTCCTGCTGTTTTTGATAACCAAGGGCTTGAATTCTGCCCAGTTTCACAACTTTCTGATTTTCTGCTTTCACTTTTTAAAAATTAAGACATTGCATTCCATGACTCAGCCATCACTTAGAGCTCTAAATTTTCTCGATTCTAAAATTTTCTGTATTTTGATATCATCGCTGCTATGCTTATAAGAAAGCCTCATCTCCAAGAGGTAATTTTTTAAACAAATGCTAAGATAACTGTGCTTTATAATAAAACTCATCTCTTGAATCAAGAAAATCTGTTGAATAGACCTTCAGAGAAACTGAAACGCTTTTTAGGATTTAGGACAAGCCTGGCTAAAATTCTTAGCATGATATTAACAGGACAGACTCAGAAGTTAAGACTACCTGGGTTCAAATCCCTTTTCTATAACACATGCTAGCAGTAGGATCTTGGGTAAATTGATCCACTTCTTTGTAATCATAAGCAAAATAAAAGTATGATGGGCAATGGGCTCTAAATCAATCAACATGTAAATCGATCAATATGTCCTAACATTTGCCTAGCACTGTGCTAAGCCCTCCCAACGAAGAAAAGTATGTTTGAACCAACAGAATACAATCTCAGGGCCTAGAATGGTGAATACCAAATAAGTAGTCATTGAGTGAATGAATGAGCAAATTCTTAGAGAAAAAAACTATCTAAATGTTTTCTTTTCTTTCTTTCTTTTTTTTTTTTTTTTAAGTCAGAGTCTCATCTGTCATTCAGGCTGGAGCGCAGTGGTATGTTCACGGCCACCCCAGTGTTGACCTGCTGGGCTCAGGTGATCCTTACGCCTCAGCTTTCCAAGTAGCCGGAGCTACAGGCACGCACTACCATGTCGGCAAATTTTTGGATATATTGTAGAGATGAGGTTTCGCCAAGTTGCCCAGGCTGGTCTCGATCCCCTGGGCTCAGACAATCCTCTTGCCTTGGCCTCCCAAAGTGCTGGGATTACAGGCATGAGCCATTGTGCCCAGACCCAAATGTTTTCAATGTCATGGAGCATATGTCAGAGGAATGCTCACTGACACACAAGAATCACCAGCTACCATTGTCCTCAACTCACCATCTTGAGTAGGAAAGAAGAGCTGCAGAGTTTGTTCTACTGAAATGAAGGCAAATATCCCATCTCCAGAGAGCTTCATTATCTTCAGTAACCACATCAACCATGGGGGCCAGAAGGTAGACTAAGGCAGAGACGAGGGGGGACCCCCAAAAAACAGGAATTCTCTTTTGGAGGGCGGGCCCCTTGTACTACAGGCTTTCCCCCCTAGTTAAGTGTTGTAGGAACCCATTGGCATCAGTGTACCAGCTGGTGGTGAGAGGCTGTGTTGGCATCAGTGAAATTTTTTTGGAGATTCTTTTAACGTATTTGTCTATTTCATGATGGGTGATTTCTAAGCCCACCTGCCTGAGTATTCAGCAGTTTTTGACCAAAAATGACATGACTCCCATGCCCCACCTTCCCTACTCACCTGGTCTCGCCCTGAGTGACATTTTTTTGTTTTCTCAGAATTAAAAAAGTCCTCAAAGGGAAACATTTTGCAGAAGGAAGAGGTGAAACAAAAAATGGCAGAAGCAAAAAAAACAGGCATCCAAATTGACAAGTTCAAAAACTGTTTTGAACAGTGGGAAAAGCATCTCGATAGGTATACTGCGTCAAACGGAGAGTATTTTGAAGGTGGCTGAAGTTTAAATATGTAAGAACACACCATTTTTAATAGCTCTAGTTTACTAATCAGAACCTAAGTTTAATTCTGATCCTTTGAGCCTATGCCTATGTAGTCAAGAATCTTAAGACCATGGACTAACCAAAGGATCTCTAGACTAGACCCACTTCAAGAAGGCCAGAGGAAACCTTTCTTGGAGAGCACTCTAATGAGAGCAATCTGTATGGAGAAAGGCCCTTTGCTCTAGTTCATCATTTCATAAACAGTTAGGCAGTTAGAGGCCAAAAAAATAAAAATCCTTCAGAATTTACAGAAAAAGGAGTCAAAGCAACATCTGGGGGAAAAAATATCGTCTTTGTCAAAACTGAGTATTTACTGACTACACTGATACACACTTTAAAAATCTACCCTGGAACACAGGGTTAAACTGTCACGTAGCCCAACTGGAGCCTGGCAAATGGCCATGATCTTGGAGATGTGCAGATTTCCCTAAATGCATCCTTATCACTCTAAGACTGGCTCCTACTAAAGTTGATCTCTTCCCTTTTTTCTTTAATTTGGTCCAGACAACAGTTATAGAGCATCTACTGCTACGAAGAATATCAAAAGCCCTAAGAAAACAGGTTCCCAGTGTTCAAGAAAACACAACCCAGTGTAGAAGACCTACTCACACATAACTAGCTACAATATAAACCAGACTTAACTAGCAGACGGCAACATAAACCTCCTGCAAGGTGTAAAAAGAAGAGGAAGAAGGCCAGCCAAGGAAGCCTGGACAAAAGAAGAAATAAGTGTTTCCTGCCTTATCCCACAAAAGACTGGAGGAGCTTCAAGGATGAGCAGGGTTTCAACAGGCAGAGCAAGAACTGGGCAGCCCAGGCAGAAGAACAGGCATTCAAAAAGGAGGAGAGGAACATATTACATACAAAAGATATTTCTGTTTTATAAACAAGGGAGGGTGGTGAGCCGTCCTGTGCAACTCTGTGCTTGCATTTTGACATGTACACTCGAGCACTTGAAGTGTTAGCATTTACATTTTCTCCCTATTACTAATATTACTGATGGGTTCAAAGGATTCTTGAGCTTATCCCAGTATGAAATTTGGCTGCCTACAATGTCTTTTCCATAGCCTGACTCCTCCATCTAGACAGAGCAGGCTTTAACATGTGGTTCATGGAGAAAAGCGAAACCATAGACACCAAGGGAACTCAGAATAAAAAACACATTTTGAAACAAAATAAAGGTTAAGCTCTCATACCAACAGACCTTGCTTGATCAGCAAAAATGTAGGTGTTAACAGGAAATCACCATATTGTATAATCCCCATTTCACCCTCCACAAAATTACACTATAATTCAAAATAAGTGAAGCAACAATTGGATGGATGACCGGTTTTTGTTGTTTACATAGTTTAATGCACAAATGTGCAGTTTCCATGACTTTCAGAATGACGTGATTTACATGAGGCTTTAACAATAAATAAACTTGAAGTGCTGTATATAGTTAGCATATGGTGAAATTTTTAAGCAAAGCTCTTTCTTCCACTTCCTGCAAGACATTTAAAATATTCTCCCCATTGGGGTCTTTCATTTTTATTTTACACCCTGCTAATTCTCCTCCTGTGCAAATATAAAATTTTTGTTTTGCAAATAAAACACAAGGGTGGAAGATAAAACAAAAAAAATGTTATTTAATGCCACAATAATCAGTAACAACTGCACACAGACTTTACAGATATTTATAACTTTGCCATTTTAACAGTTAGTCATGGATAACAAAAATACTTATATTACTATGTAATAATTTATGATATTTCTGTAGACCTGGTATGTATCATCCTTCTGTAACCACCTGGCATGTCAGAATATCTAGGAAAAGATTAACAGAATTATTTGCAATAAATCTCAAAAATGTACCTTCTGAGGAACATACACAAATAAATCCTTAAACAATGAAGTACTCTGTTGTCAAATTTTTTAAAACCCTGCCACATGGATCTTACATACACAAGATTTCCCAGAGTCTTAAGGAACATATTTTGACCAAGGTGAAGGTCATGCCTTGATTGCATTCTCCGTCCCCGAATTTCACCACAAAGTTTTTTTTTCCTTTTTACCTACTTGGATTCTCTTTAAAAGAGCCCTGATAGAGTTTATGACCATAATTACACTACGGGGAGATAAACCTCCATTCCCTCTTACCAGAAATGGGAAACAAGCCATAAAGGCAAAAATCTCCATCTAAAGTTACCACTGACGCCCATCCTTTTGGAATATCACAGCAATTAATGAGTTTGCAATGTAAGGGAAGTCAGGATCTAACAACTGCCCAAGTCAGGAGTCAAGGGAGGCCAGGCCTGTAGCTTGACTTTTAATGGCAAGTCTTTTAAAGAACATGTACGAATCTAAGTTAAAAAAAAAAAAAAAAGCAATCTTACACATGATAGCTGCTCATTAAAAATCATCATTAAACATACCAATGTCCATGTATTTCATTGAATATTCTTAGTCCAGAAATTATTGCTAGAGCTACTTAACATAACAGTTTTTACTTTGAGCTACGTTTCTATTCACACCTGCTACAAATCTTTTACCTAAAATATTTTGTGTGGAAACGCATTAAAATGCTCTTGTGAAAGGAGAGCACAACACCATTGCCTTCACTTTGTCTAATAGCTCAGGACCTCTCTCTCATAAATTCATTCTAATTAAATTATGCTTTTCAAGGTGCTCCCTTTCATGCAATCCTTATGTAATTGTACCTAATATTTTCTCCACAATTGATGTTACATTAAACAGTTTTTACTACCTGCTGTCCTCCTAGCAGCCCCCACCTTTCCTTGCTCCCTCCTTGCCTCCTTCCTCTTTTCCCTCCTTTCTTTCTCTTAGTTCAAAGGAGACAGGAATCTCACCTGACAAACACTTAAGCATTTGCCTTAAGTTTTCACCAAGTTTTTTAATAATTTTCTTAATGGGATACACAAAGACTCAAACATATCTCTTTGAGCACCAGAAAAAAAGCATCATATTTTAATGTTCAATGAAAAAAACAAAACAAAAACAGAAAACAGGTCAGTTGACGTTACTAGCTGGCTTTATCTCAAAAAGTGGTGCTAAGAAGAGGAGTGAGTTAAAATAGAACAAATCTTCCAAAAATTATCAACCATCATCATATTTTCCATAGATACAGTAAAAGACATTGATTCTTTAAGCTATCAAGGATGTATTTTCATGTGATACTTTGAGTAACCAAAAAAAAAAAAAAAAAAACACCCAAATCTGAGAAAGTATGTGAAATCTTACTACATATCTTGGCTTGTATTGCAGATTCTCATCAGAATTTTCTATTTTTAAATAAAATGTAGAGGGAGTAGTTGTTTTCTCTTTCACACTTTGCTTGTTTCAGCAATCCTACAGAATAAATGGGAGTTTTACAAGAAATGAATAGTTCATACTTGAAAAGATTATAGATGATAGAATTTCATAACTCTGCTAAGTATGTAAATAACTTGTCTCAATTCATGAGAGAATCCACTTACGTGAGTATGACTGCCTCCTATTACTGTTGTCATTGTTAGAGATACTACTCTCTATATACATTATACATTATACTACTCTCATTATACATATTATTGAAATTTCTGGAGCTTTTTTTTGGTTTGTTTAGCTTTTCTTCATCTTTTCTGATATTATGTGAGAATAAAAACAATTAATTATGTGGTTGTGACCGTTCACTGTACTGAATATGTAAATAATTCTAGAGCACTTGTTGAAACACAAGTTAAGTAGATGTACCCAGTCTACCCAACATAGCAGATATCTCTTTAAGGTTTATGATACTGTTTTGTTTTGCTTTGCTTTATTTTGTTTTGTTTTGGTGATTCTATATGCCATTTACAGCAGAAGCTCTATCAACAATTGTTGATTGGCATATCAGATCAAGAGAGTGACATGTTATTTAGTCAGATGCTATGAAAAGGTCGATGTTAAGTGTCAGAATTTTCTGTAGAATAAATGGATACATTAATCTTCCCGAAAAATAACTTTTTTTTTCTGTGTAAGATGTAATGATTAGCCGGGCTCGGTGGCTCAGCCTGTAATCCCGCGCCTTTGGGAGGCTGAGGTGAGTGTATTGTTGAGCCCGCGGGTTCGAGACCCGCCTGGGCAGCGAGACCTCATCTCTACAATAAATCAAAAAACCAGCCAGGCGTGGTAGCGCGCCTGTAATTTCGGCTACTCGGAAGGCTGAGGCAAAAGGATCACCGGAGCCCAGCAGGTCGAGACTGCGGTGGCTGGGAGCGGCCACTGCACTCTAGTCTGGGTGACAGAGTGAGACTCCAACTCAAAAAAAAAAAAAAAAAAATGTAATGATTAATTTTAGCTAACATCTATTGAGTGTTTCCAATGTTCCAGGAGGAACATTCTAAGTATTTTACATGGATTAACTCATAATATTATTATCCTGCCTATACAGATGAGGAAATTGAGGCACAGAGAGGCCAAGTGGTTTGCACAAGATTACTATGTTTGCCAAAAGGGAGCTGAGAGCTGAAGCAGCATTTGGGCTCCGGAGTCCACACTACTAATTACCATGCTGCCTCCCGCCGTAGTTGAAAATACCCATTTGTCACCACTGCAAATGGTGACAAAGGGTCAATAGGAAATGAATTACATAGTCCTACCTCAACCTTTTTTTAAAACACATCACCAAAACTTACTAAGAATATGTGCGAAAATATACATAGTTGGAGTTACACCCTATATCTTAGGAAGCCAGGATTAGAATGAAGCAGAAAAAAAAAACCTGCATTTTCTTCCCACAGAGGGAGCAATACAATATTTATGGTCTCAAGTCAAACATATCTGGGTTCAAGTTTCATTTTTACTACACACTAGCTATGGTATCTTGGAAATGCTACAGAAGTAAGCCACAGTATAATCACCTCTAAAACGAAGGTACTAGCAGTGGTTATCTAGTAGAGGTGGCCTGAGAACTGAAAAGAGAACACAGGTCAATTGATTTGCATTTTTTCCTTAGCATTTTGTAAATGGTCAATATGTAGTAGCTATTAATAGATGCCATCCCCAACCAGCAGTATGTCTTCCTTTCTTTGTACAGAGGGGCCTACTTCAGAGAATTCTGTTGTTATTGTTTTCCAGGAGTGCTCAATCTAATCCTATTTTAAAATTTCAAATGTAAATATCCCAAGAGTGATATATATACACAAAGAGAGGACAGCACCGAAGAACAGCCTGTGTGAGCCATGGAAAACAGGATCATCCTTCGGGTTTTTAGAACTCTGGTCAAGGGCACCAGGCACGTTTCCTCACCATGCTCTTTCTCCCTTAAAACATGGAGTAGGTTTATTTCAAAACATGAGGTGAGAGAATTCAAGAGTGATGGTTTTTTAGTGGGGGAGAGGCCGTTTTCCAACCCATTCCTAAGGATGGCAAACATAATACTTGAGGGTGATGAAGGAGGGGGGCACGCTGGGGTGGTGAGGTCTCTGCCTTTTAAGCAAGCCAGCCAGCAAACACAAATGCATGCAATTTGAAATTTTAATTAGGGTGCCATGTGCTGGTGACATATGGCGACACACTGACAGCTGGGCATCCAGGTTCAGGAACAGACCTGGGTTCTGAAGTCACAGTTGGCAGAAGCAAAGTTCTCTGCTTGTGCACTAGGTGCTAGCGTGCCTGGAAAGGGCTCTGCCAACATCACCCCACTATCAGGGCTGTCTTCCGGTGGGCACGGACGCTGACTGCCAGACGACCACAGCTACATCTCAGCTAGACAGTAAGAAGCAAGCAAGATGAAAGAGACTGAAACCTCCAAGTCCCATGCTCAGTTGCAAGCCGGGGAAATATGCAAAACAGCACAGCCACTGATTTTTGGTGACTTCACAGTCAGAGGACCCTGGGACTTCCATGCGAAATCGTCCTTGCAGAGGTTGCACTCCCTGTAAGAGAACACACAGGGCAATGGAGAGCTCTCTCACCTACTCCAAAGTCCATAGGAATGAAGTCCTTATGGAAAACCAAAGGTGATTTTAAGGTGTGATTTATGTAGCTAAGAAGAGGAATCATGTTAGCAAAGAATTGTATCAAGATTGGATAAAAACATTTTAAGATACCTTGTTAAGCATGAAAGGTCATGCTTTCTCTTTTTACTTCTCCCAGAATTTTTTTCTGTGATGAATTAAATGCTGGTCAGTTTGACCTTTGGAGTTTAACAAGTTGCCTGAAAAATGCCTTGAAATGGGCTAATGAATTGCCTGGTGGTTTTTTCATCCGTGTTTCCCTGCCCCACTCTGCCTGTTTACTCTGTTTGAAGTAGGAATAATCTAGGTCTGCTGTTTCTAAGCAAGCCCTGGACCCACAGTAAGTAGAATAACAACAAGGTTTCTTAGCCAAACCATTCAATACCAAGAGAACTATTCTTTGAATCCTTCTCTATCTATAGACTCATTTTGAGATATAAATATTTGACTACAAAGAACTAAAGAAGTAAATAAACATGCTAAATTGCACCCTCTACAACTCTGTGGGAAATTTGAGTTTCTAGCCATTAAGCAATGAAATTCTTATGGGATATTATAAAGATGGGGTCCAAACCCTTATCTCCTTCATGCATTCCAAATACTGCTATCAAATCAGCCAAGTGAATTTAAGGTAGAACCATCACTGAGATGGAAATTCAAAATTCATCAACTTGATTAAAAGCCAGCAATTTACGACTTCCCCTGTTTAATTAAACACACACATACACACACACACACACACACACACACACACACACATACACGCACTCCTTTAAAGTTATAAACGGCATGACCTATAGGAAATTGCTCTTTTTTTTTACTATTAGCATTGTTGTGAGTATGCACAGAAATAGATTTATATCACATTTTATTCTACTTCAAGTTAACTTTTGGATAGCAACAAAATAAGCTGAAGATTAACATCAGCCGTTTCAGGCTTCAGACAACATTGCTACAAGCTGGAGAATACAGATATTGGAATTTACAACCTCCAGTTGTAAGCCCATTAACTAGTCTGGATAGCAAATATGCATTTGCATGCGGCTACCTTTAAAAAAAATTAAACATACTGATACAAAAAAACAACAACAACAAATAAACTGTAGTCCCCTATATATTAGCATGAGCTCTTTGAAATAAAATACCACTAGCCAGTCATATTGCCTACAAAATTTTCTCTACACTAAGAAATGCACCTCTAAGAGCAACAGAGAAAACTAAAGGCAAACATATTCTCACTTCTAGCTATTTCCCAAATTTATCTTCAACCAGTCTTTCACTGATTCAAGTAAAGATCGCTTCAACTTGAATAAGGGCTCTCTACAGCTGTGATCTAGGACTTTATTAAGCAATACAGAATACTGTGTAGGGGGATGCAAATTTTTTTCCCTGATAAAATCGTTTATAAAGTTCATACATATTTCTTATCCTAATCAAGTTTTGGGTCTTGATTACCAACTCTAGGTTTTCAGTTACACACTACAGCAAATGTTCTCAGAAGATGCCACTAAACTCTGCTTAATAACACACGTACACAGAAAACAAGGACAAACGCATCCACAAAGCAAACTTTCTTTTAATTTTCTGCGTAAAATTTAAAACTTATAAAAGAGTGAGCTGTAGAGTTTAGAATATACTCTGCAATCACTATCAGCAGAATCTGAATCCATATGTGGAGAAATAAAGCACAATCTAACTAAAAAGATCAAGTGTCTGTTACAGAAAAATTCAGCTACTCTGTAAGAAAAACAAGGCTCATTAAAAACTGTTAAATACAGTATTTTATGCTGCTTTATTTATGCATCACATTTTGACACCATAACTAGGTTAATAAAAACTAAAATTGAATTTCTAGTCTCTGAAATAATATTATTAAAAAGTAGCACTTAAAAGAGAGATTTCTTGTGGTTCTAAAAAAAATCCAGTTAATTAAATGTAAATTTTCAGAGTCTTTCACAAAGGTGCAAATTTACTACAAAACATTTACAAAAAAATAAGCATCGCCTTTGAATAGACTAAAACTGTCAGAGGATAAAAGAACTTATGCATCCGATGCAAAAGAAAAATTTCTTCAAAGGTAATTCAAACAGATAAGATGGATAAGGTGGTAAATTACATTTTTAAAATGTCTTAACATTTTGTGGCATAATATAGACAAAAATAAGAAAAATAAAAATGTACAATAGGATATACAAGAATGGTCAAGAGAACAATATTGTTTATGGCAGTAAATTACAGACTAGACCTTGAAATACCAACAATTCAAGAAAAATTAAGCTTAAGGTGACAGACTTATGGCTCCTTGGGTTGTATTTCACACACAAGTTGCCTGAGCTGGTCATTTTCTTACATGGCTAAGATGGTATCAACTAATAGGGGAGCAAACTCATGATGGCATAAGACCCCATAGTCATAGCAGTTTGACAAAGGAGTCCCCGTGGAGCAAAATTAACATTCCATAATATACAATAGGAAAGGAAAATCTGTACCTGTGTACCTAGAATCCCTGCAAATGCCCACAATGCAGAAAAAAGAAGAACTGAAAATATTTCAGTATAGATTCCCGCTTACCATTTCCTAAAATGTGGCAGCTGAAGTCAGAGGAACATATGCAACAAGAGTTGGTGAGAGAAGGCAGCAGAGGTCTGCAGAACTGATTTCTCAGAGGGCTACAGAAAAAGAACCACGATTTTACAAAGAGAAAACTGATAGAAATTTGTGATGGATTCTATGTCATACTTAGGTATTTTTTAAACTGAAAGAGTCACAGTATCTGGATTTAATCCAGATAAACTCATTCAACAGTTTTGAGAATCCTAGAAACTAGAAGCTACGAACAACCTGTCAATAAGAGGCCAGGAATAGGGCATTTTTTAATTAAAAAGAAAAGTGATCAGTGTGGGATAGTGGAAAGGGCACTGAGTTCAGATCTACTTTGTTATCGCTGCCTGTTCCTACACACAAGACCTTGAACACGACTCTTCTTTACCTGCAAAACAATGGGGTGGAGTCAAGGCCACCCCATTTCCTTCCAGTTCTAAAATCCTTTATCTCCATGACCTAATCTCTTCCTTGCCTACCTTACAGGGTTTTTGTGAAAATTAATTAAGATAAGCTTGTGTGGAAATTATAAAATGTTACTTTTGTTAATGTAGGGGAAATTAATATGACCTAAAGTTGATATGAATGAAGGAGGGAGAAATGCCTCAACTGCAGAAAGGCAGACCACAAAGGCGATATGATGCTTACACTACTGATGTCTTCAGAAAAAGAAGTGACTCTCTGTTCATGCAGAAAGAAGTCTGACAGCAATTTGAGACATGGTGTCTTTCACGGGACGCATACTTTAAAAATTCTAGAACAAAACAAAAGGTGCCATTGTCCACCCAGTGACTGGGCCAAGTGTTGTGCTAAGCACTTCCATAACTTATTTCACCAATTCTCACAACCACCTTATAAATAAGTAGGTGTTTTTAAGATATTTTAATAGATAAGGGAAAAAATGAGTCAAAGAGTCAAGGTCACCTACAGCAAGGATTTGAACCTAGGTCTCTGCCTAACACTAAATTATCTTGTTAATCAAATTAATTAATTATCAACTCAAGTCAATCTTGTTAATCTTAACCACTACATTATACTAATGTCGTTCCTCTCTCTGTACAAGCACTTCACCTATTTTAATTAAATTCATCAGGCCAATCAGTTAATTGGGTCAAAAAGTTAAGTTAACTTTGGCAGCAGACAAAGCACTGAATAAAAATGTAAGCAGAAGGAGGCACCCTCTAAAGAATCTGCACTATGATGATCAGCTCTATTAAAGTAGGATGTTTGGTATTTCCAGTAAAGGTGACATAGACATAACGGGGGAAGCTGTAAAGGAAAAAGTGACCATAGTATGAAATAAATTAAATCATCGTCAGAATTTATATCTGGGTTCTAGTGGGTCTGCAGCTTGTTTAGCAAATATTTCCTATTTATGTATCAGCTTTGGTAGAAGCAAAATATAACTGAGTACAGATGATAATCTTTCATCTCTCTTCTACAACCAATAGACAAAACATTTGCACGATACCATTGAAAGGCACCTACAGGCCAGGCTTGGTGCCTCAGCCTGTGATGCCAGCACTTTAGGAGGCCAACAGGAGTGGATTATTGCCTGATCCAGTGGGTTCAAAACCAGCCCGGGCAACTTGGCAAGACCTCATCTCTACAATAAATAAATAAATAAAGTTAGCCGGGTGTGGTAGCGTGTGCCTGCATTTCCAGCTACTTGGATGACTGTGGCAGAAGGAGCACTGGACCCCAGCAGGTCAACACTGGGGTGGCTATAAGTGTGCCATGGCACTCAAGCCTGGGTGACGGAGAGAGACTCCAACTAAAAAAAAAAAAAAAAAGAAAAAAGAAACAAAAGAAAGAAAGGCATCTACAGTGCCTTATGCCAATAGGGAACAAATTATTGTTTACTGCATATTAGAAACTGCTCGTGTCTGTTTCACCTAATTCAGGATCTATACTATTTCTCTCTGGATGGAGAGGAAAAAAGGGTCATGGAGGAGAAGGAACACCAAACGGAGTAAGTTCCATTTATCATTAGTTGTAGCCTCATCTAAGAGACCTCTCTAAGTGGAAAAGTCCTCATCAAAAGAAAAATATTGGACGACACGGAAAAGCCTCTTCTCTTATTATGCTTTTCTGCTCAATTTTATACTCAATTCTTCTGAATAGCAGAGATAACAATTTTCATAAGCATGTAAACATTTTATAAATTGGTCCAAACCAAACACATGGCCACCCGCCAACTTTGGTAGGTTTTGGAGACACATTCAGTGATAATAGCCATGTTTCCCCCATATCAGAGGATTCTGGCAGAGCCTGCCAGTTTTGAACTCTAGACTAGACTAATCTGAAAAATATTTAACACAGGATTTTAAGAATCTGAGTACAAAAGTTTTCAAGAGTAAGAAACAGAAACGTGCATGTTTTGAAATCCAGGCTAGGGCCAGGCAAGCAGTCAAAGGCCAAGAAGCATGGTGAGAATGACCAGTGTCTCCCTGGAATACGAAATTAGACTCATTAGCATGGGTGATTTACAGAATTTCCTCTTTAGATCAGAAATACCTCCCAAGTCACCTCCCACTCGTGGCTCTAGCACTTACAGTAAATGAAGTCAAAAATAAAAATATATACAACTCCCTCTAATTATTTTGACACTTCAAACCTTAATAACGGCTCAGTTCCACGTAGTGGCCTAAAACTAAATAGTTTAGTAGACTAAAGACAAGGAAGGAAATTTTTTGTTGGATTATTTTTAATATACTTCAAAATGTGTTCAGTTCTTTTTAATAAATTTTAAGTCACAGTTTTTAAAAAAGAAACATGTCGCTACAGGGGCAAGACAAACTCCAAACTCACGTGCATCAGAAGAGTGTTAGAATTACTCAGCATTCAGAAGAAAACTGATAGTTTCCTAATGATTTACCAATATTTGTGAGAAGAAACAAAGGCAGATTTCTGATCAGGGTGATCACCCCCAATTGTGTGATGGATGAGAGGGAGGGGAGGGGAGAAGGGAAGAGAGGGAGGCTGACTGATTCAAATGCCCCTGCACTGGTCACCAGGTTGAGACGGGATCAGAATCTGGAAAGACACACATCACAACACCTTCACAAAGTGTTTTAACCAGAAGCTGATGGAAACAAAAACCTTCAGCACTATCTCCTACCTAATTGAATTGGTGCCTGTAATGGAAGGAAGCTGTTTCTCAGAACCGAAATAAGTGGTGCTGGGAAAAGGAGGCCAACAAACCAGGCTAGAGACAAACAGAATTGGTGGAATAGGCACCCAGATTCTCCGGAAAGCAAATCCCGCTTAGCATTTATCCATCCAGGTCACGGTGGAGCCTGTATCATAGCAACTTGCGACTTTAAATACTACTATTCATTTAGTCATTAGTTTCCTTGGTTCCTTTCACTTACCCGTATTTTTGATAGCCAAATCCTTAAAAGAAAGCAGAGACTATGAGAATGTTGTCAAATTTCAATAATGCTCAAGAGGGGAAAAATCGCCAATCTCTTAATGGTTTGGTCTAACATTCTTTCTGGAGTTACCCAGTAACAGATTAATGTAGCTAAGCATTGTAACATGGAGCTAAAGTACTAAGAAAACATGCCTGAAATTTACAAATAGGCCTTGCTTGCCTACTTAAAGAAGAAAAAAAACCCTTCATTTTCTCTGCCAGTTTCTTTATTTATCTTTAATTTATTGTGGTGTCAAAACCCAAGTCTGGTCTTGGAAAAATTTTGGCACAAAGTTGGCTTTTTATAGTACCATACCATTAAAACTACAAAACCTCAATTAAAAAATTGCCAGAAGAGTTTGGTGCTCAGCAGTAAAAATTGATACAAAGACTGTTAAGGGGATGGTAAGAAAAGAAAGTGTTATAAGAAATCTAAGTCATGTGACTCAAATCCTGTGTAACCAAATATAGTCTACATTTTAAGTGTTATTCCACGCTGTATCCCTGGGCGCTATTTTTCTACACATTCAGATTCCAAATCTGGTAACTCCCCAAAGGTTGTAAAATGTTTTGTTTGTTTTAATGGATATCCCAAGTCAGACACAGTTATATCACAAGATGTGTAAATGATAAAATTTGCAACAAACCCTGGGACAGATGAGCTACCATTCTGCCCTTCTGCCCTACTTGTGTCTAATTCCATGTGACTCATTCTTGTGATGTAACCACAAAAAGGGATAAGGTGTGTGTACCTGTTTTACAAGCAGAAGACTGGAAGTCAGGGACTTGGAACTTTAAATCCCAATTCTGACAGCGGCCCTGCTCGTGAAAACAGCCATATTCCAATCCATGCCTGGATCAATATGGGTAGCACAGAGATAATAAACAGCTGGCAAATAATGGATTCACCAACCTCATGGTGTTGGGGTGAGAGCTAATTAGTCCAAAGTACCATGGAGATGGAGCCTATACTGACAGAGACAGTGTTGTGTGGTGATTAAGATCCCAGCCTCTGGAGTCACCTGCCTGGTGCCAATTTCCTGGTCAGTAAAACAGGAGGAAGAAGAGTACCATCACACTCGAGGTATAGTGTGAAGATGATTAAATGAGATAATTGAGATAGAGGCTTAGGACACTACCCGTGTGCCACACTGCAACATACGATAAATGCGATTATTATTAAATATAATTAACAATTTCATTAAATTGATTTGATATCATTATTAAAATCAAATAGCAATGTAATAAAAAAGAGCAAATTATGGCATATTCCCCCCTTCTAAAACTATAAGTGTGAACTAAAGTTCCCCAAATCCAAAACATTACCCAAACCCAATCCATCCATCTGCAAGTATACAGTAGGTGCCCAGGATTCACATATCTAGCCCTTCCGTTAGCCAGTCTCTCCTTAGATGTAAGAAGACAAGAAAATCTTCTTAATACAGTCAAATGGAGTCTGAATAATACAACATGAGTAGTGAATATACTGATTTAGATCTACTGACTTGAAAGTTGGGGAAAACAAATATGGCAGATCTTTTAGTCACACTCTGGAGCCTTCTCTTCACAACTGGAACTCCAGATCCCAGAGCCAAATGCAACCTAGGCAGAGAGCAGAAAGGAAGCAGACGGCAAGAGCTACTGCCCTAACTCAGGCAGCCCCACAACTTGTATCTTCAGGGCTCGCAGCCCTTGTCTGTTTGGGCTTCTGAATCTCTCTTCCACACAGGCCAGACCCTCACCTGCTAAGTTCAAAGCTTTCTGTGGGCCACAGATGACCACCTTCCTACCTGACCCATCTCCCAACCACACCTCCTGATTTCAGGACTTTGATTTGATCACAGATACTCGTTTGGTGCCTTACTAGCCTGACTGCCTGCCCAGTCGTGATACCCCCAAACTTTTAGGAGGCACTAAATTGGCTACTTTTTACATGTATCACACGGCATCTTCACAATGAGCCTGTCAAATAGATACTACTACCTTTATTTTACAGATGAGTAAATATTTACTGTACCTAAGTAATCTACCCCTGAACGGAATCACACATACAGGGCTCTGAGGCACACTGGGCACCAATTAGTATGACTTTAAATAATTTATCTTGGAAAAATATAAATTAGGTATGATCTGGTGGTAATAGTTAATAGTGAAATTACTAATCACTAAATCTGGCCCTAACTGTTGAAGAAGGAAGTTTTCGGATCCACTGAATGACCAACTACTACCTTGGAAGAACACATTTCTACCTACCATGAATGCCCTAAAAAATTAATTTATAGAATTCACCCAAATGAGGAGGAGGATGAAGGTGATGACCACAACACCACAAAGTTAAATAATTTGCCAAGAATCAAACAGCAGTCAGGTGGCAGGGCCAGGATTTGAACTCAAATTAGCAAATTATCTTGTTTGAAGATCCAAGAGTAAATGCACAACTCATACGGGAAAAAGGAATTTGTCAAGCTAAAATAAAAAAGAAAGAAGAGAAAAAGAATCCCTAGTACCTTGCTCTTAGTTCCCAGTATATATCTTGCATTGCAGTACACCACACAATAGACACTTTTGTTCAGTTCAGCAGGGTTATTTATATGATGTAACTCTGTGTGCTTTTTGGGACTGGGATCTTCCTTCTCTGAAATCTAAAGACGATCACGTAAGGAAATTTCAAAAAACAGCTAACTGCTTTAGTTCAAGAACTGACCAAGGCAGGCCCCACCTCTCTGAGAACACAAAGTCCAGTTCCGCCAGGAAGCAGAGCAGGAGGGGACACCCAGCCTCCCCACAGCAGGGCTGCCTTTCCCCAGGGCAACGGAGAGAGGGCACAGTGGGCGAGGGCTCTCACACAGATCCACGCCAACAAAAGGAAGATGGGAGATTGGACTGTGAGGAGACCTGCATTGGTTTTTAGCCGGCACTGGACCCGAGCTTTTTGAAGCAGAGGCATATATACAGTTCTAAAGTCTTCAAGGCAGGGAAAACACTAAATGCTTTTTAAAAATTCTGCATCACAGGAAGGAGACTGAGAGACAAGTTGCAGGCAATCGAGACTTCCCTACTCCAGGAATCGGCAGAGTCACAGAGGACAGGCCAGCCTGTGGCACCGAGTGTGCGAAGGGAAGGAACAGATCTTCCTGAGACTGTTCTCTGACACAGTGGAGGGAGTGGGTGGCAATATTGAGTCTAAACGGAGCACATCTCACGCCACCACCACAGCTCCTTACACTTCCCCAGGAAAACAAACTGCCTCACAGATGCATCGATTTCTGAGCTGAAATATAAAATGAGAAAAGTAATTTTTAAATGACTAAGGCAGTGATGGCAGTTGGAGAGGCAGCTGAGGGACGATGCTAGCAACCTGAGTGGAATGCCATTTCAGCTGTGGGGAACGTGCTGTCTTCCAAGGTGGATGCCCCAGCATGGAGGCCAACGTGAAGGAGGGCTTGGGCGGTCACAAGGGATCACAGATCTCATTTCACTATGGCATCATCATCATAATAGCAGCAGTAGTAGTAGTTATACGAACATTTGTTAAATGCTTACCATATGCCAAGCAATATGCTAAGCGCTTTACCTGAATTACCTCATTTAATTCTCATGATCACCGTATAAGGTAGGTGGATCCTGTTACTGTTGACATTTTACAAATACGGCAACAAGGGCCAACAGGGTGAAACTGGCTCTTTACAGGATCTTCCCAGAGTTTCCACAAATCATGTAAGCAAAAATGTAGCACCGGCCAGGAGTGGTGGCTCAAGCCTGTAATCTCAGCACTTTGGGAGGCTGAGGCAAGAGAACTGCCTGAACCTGAGGGTTTGAGACCAGTCCAGACAACTTGGCCAGACCTAGTCTCTACAATAAATCAAAGAATTAGCCAGGTGTGGAAATGCACACCTGTAGTTCTGGTTACTTGGAAGGCTGAGGCAGAAGGATCACCAGAGCCCAGCAGGTCATGAGTATGCCACTGAACTCCAGCCTGGGCGATGGGAGTGAGACGCCGACTCAAAATAAAAAAAGGAAAAGAAATAATAATGTAGCACCACTGAGTTGCCTAAGTGACTAAGCAGGGACAGCACCTACGTCCTAACCATGAAACACAGGAGGTCCCTGCAATGATATTTAATACCCATCTGACTTCAGCCATGTCAATGAACCTCTTTGGCTCAGTTTTCTTCTCTACAAAATGGGGGTACTGTTTCATAGGGCTGCTGTAAGGATTAGATGAGATAATATATGTAAGACAGTCCAGTCCATTACTACATAGGCTTAAGCATAGATATAGTATATAAATTATACAGGTATTAGTTGTTATTACTTTATTATTATCTCTGTGGAATATATTTTTTACCTAAAAGGCAACTTAATCTGTCCCAAACACTACTTCCTCTAAGGCGTCTTTGCTGTCTGCTAACACAAGCACTTGCTTCCTCTTTTGTGTGTGTGTGGTTTTTTTTTTTTTTGGAGTCAGTCTCACTCCGTCGCCCAGGCTGGAGTGCAGTGGCATGCTCACGGCCACCCCGACCTCGACCTGCTGGGCTCCGGCAATCCTTCTGCCTCAGCCTTCCAAGCAGCCGAACTACAGGCGCGCCCAACCACGGCTGGCTCATTTTTGGTTTACCATAGAGACGAGGTCTCACCAAGTTGCCCGGGCTGGTCCCAAACCCCTGGGCTCAGACAATCCTCCCGCCTTGGCCTCCAAAAGTGCTGGGGTTACAGGCTTGAGCCACCGCACTTCGCAGTATTCTTTAATATTCTGTGCACATGTTGTTAGAGCTCTTGGCACAGTGTATGGAAGGCGATCCACCTATTTATGCACGTCTCTTCCATCACTGAACGACTGAGTAGCAGCTGTTTCTTACTACAATGATATGACCATTGCCTAGTACTGAGTCTGCCACAGTTATCAACAGCAGTGGCAGCAACAATAATAGTAATCACAGATTTGGGTGATAAGAGTTTTACAACTTGACACCACATTCAATAGATAAAAATCTATGATGCAGAAACTACTTTTTAATCTCACTTGACAGATGAGGTTACTGAGGGCTCAGGGTGCTTAGCCTCTGCTGCAGTGAGAGGCAGAGCTGAGGCAACCCACACCTTCACCTTCTCTGGACCAATGTGCTCTACTGTCTGTGGAAAAGTGAGTAAGATGGCAAGGCATTTGGTGATAAACTACAGGAATCTTCCGTGAAACCAAGGTAATGATGTATGTGTTTTGGAGGACTCCAACTTGCCCAACGTTTCGTTCCCCATGTGATTAGGGCCAGTGCAAAAAGTAGAAGACGAAGTGACAGGTATGATTTGTGTCCTTGTGGGGCAGACACCATAGTGAAGAGCAATAAATAAATAAATAAATAAATGAGTCATAAAATGATGAGCATGTTGGACTGTTATAAGAGCATATAAAAAATAAACACAGGAAGGCCCACTTTAGACAGACTCCTCCTCTACAGAGGTATTGAGCTGAAAGGTAAGCATAAGTCAGTCACTAGAGAAGCTGCGAAAATGCATTCTACACAGGCAACAAATAGCAGAAGGGATGGCAGGTCCCCCAAACGGAAAAAGGACCAGCGAGGCCCGAGCATCCAAGCAGTCGTGGTACACAGCGAGGCTGGAGAGGTCGATACCGAAGTCAGGTCATGCAGCAACTCATAGGCCACCGCAACCAGTCTGGATTTCATTCTAGATGCGTGGGAAGCCACTGGAGGCGTGCAAGCACGGGGTGCCATAAACTAATCTACTTCCTCGAAACACCGCCCTGGCAGCTGTGTGAAGAAGCGAGAATGGAAAAGGGGAAACACTCAGCATCACCCTAGGGGCCTGAGCAAGGAAGATGGTGGCTTGAAAGAGACCATCCCTTTTATTTCTTTTGATGGCAAAAATGTCCATACAAAAACTGCGGCTGGGTTTTACATTCACTCCGATTCCTGACTCAAATTCAACTTCTTAAGTGTCTTCAGGGCTCAGAAGAACCTTAACTCTCTTCTTCACCGTCTCCGCCGTGCGCAGGCAGAAACCCAGGGAGAGGGAGCTCCCAAGGCCCGCTGATGTTACAGGAGTAACCATAAGCAGAACTTCGCCCGCTTAAAATATGTCGGGGGGTGGGGGGGGCGGGAACAGGCAGAATAAAACATGGAAGTGCACAAAGTTTTCTGTTCCGCTTAAAAACCCTGCCAAACTTCCTTCCTGGAACTCGGCGGCTCTCCTCGGATGTCAGGCCCCTTTACACGTGTTTACATCCCACATTCATTCTCAGGTCCACGCCTGGCAGCCCCGCACTCTGCTCAGACCCTCGGATGGAGCCCGCAGGGTTAAAAGAACCTCAGGAAGAGTCAAGTCCGGGAACCACGTGTCTCTGTCTCGACTGGGGAAAGTTCACAGGAGTCATTTTAAACTTCCTCTGTCTTCTTCCAGCGTCTTCCTTCACGTCTCTGTGCGACTGACACCTTGCCCTCCAGACTGCACGTTGCCATGCTCTCCCCTCCCGCTCCTGCAGGAGGAAAAGCTCCCCCCAGGGACAATGACTTTTTCTAAGAAGGGGCCCGCCTGGAGTTCCCCCGTCGAGTCCCACCTCCCCCCTCCCCCCCCAAGCTCGCCAGGAGCGCGGCTCCTATCACACAATCACGTGTTATTTTGCTGAATGTTGGCATCGTCCTAGCTTGTCTGGTCGGGAGCCAAAAAATTAAGAGTGTGTCGGTCCACCAGTTTCTCCGCAGAGAAGCTCGCTCTTCTCACCCAGCCAGTGAGCTGCACCCCTGGCCTCGGGCCAAGAAGGGAAATCCATTTTACATAAAGAATGCACAGAGCTCCAGCGCCCGGAGACTTTTTACCTCGACTAAAATAACTTCGTGGACGGACGCCAGTCCGCCAGACACATGCGGCAAGAACCCTTGGCACGCACAGCGAGCAAGGTAGGGCGCCCGGCGGAGGTGGCCGACCCAGGGCGGCGGCGGCAGCGGCGGGGCAGCAGCAGCGGTGGAGGCGGAGGTGGCGGAGGCAGCGAGGAAATGGCTGCGCGTGCCCACGTGGCGTGTCACGTGGCTTGGCACGGCCGGCCTGATTGGCTGCGGCCGGGTAAATACAGCCGCCATGTAAGGAGCGGAAC
>NW_007251765.1:1398204-1417949 GCF_000164805.1 Carlito syrichta
CTTGACAGAGTTCCAGTGAAAATATTAACTGTAAACTTTCCAAGGCGGAATGAAAGGAGCGAGGCTGAGACAAACGTCAGGGCGCCCGGCCCTCCAAGGGTGCCGGTGTCTGCCGGCCGGGTGGAGGGGCCCGCGTGCGGCCCGGCCCACGTGACGGCCGGCAGGGTCCCGCTTCGCCGGCTGGGGGTGGGGGGCGGGGGGCCACATCCTCTTCGGCTGAAAGGCACGGAGGTCTCCCCCGCTCCCTCTCAGGCCGCACCCGTGGAACACTGCACACTCTGATGTATAAATATTTGCCTCTGGCGAAAGTTCAAGCGGCCCTGTGTGGCTGCCAGACACAACAGAAAACCAGCATCCAAGGGAAAGTGTTTACTGCGGTGGTGGCCAAAGGAGCGACTGCCAGCGATGGATCACACCGGATCGGCCGGGGCATGCCCGCGGGGTGATCATACAGCGCCTGGCCGCAGGCCGCGGGCCACTGGGGTAGGTTCCCACTCTTTGAGGAATGTCCGCGCACATCCTTCCGCGCACAGCCTCGCCGCGGTGAACGCGAGACCCCAAGACATGCGGATGGGCTTGCACGTGCTCCTCCAGCACGAGGGGCTCCGGCGAGCCTAACCGCGGCTGCTTGCACTGCTGCAAGACGAGCGGACGCCCCCTCGAAACCACCGAGGTGGGGCCCGTGGCCTTTGTTCGCGCCCTCTCGCCTTCTCAGGGGCAGCATCTCCCGCGCACCTCCCAACTCCCATCCCTAGCTAGGGATTCTGTTACCTGTCTCAGTCGTCATGTGACGAGTTTAGGCACCTCTGAAGTTCACGCAAGACAGCAAAAGAAACCGCTGATGGATAGATGGCTACGACAAGATAGAATACAGTCTTGGGTCCTTCCAATCCTCTCTCCAGAAAACCAAGATAGACCCTTGTGCTGTTTTACCAGAGCCACAGTTCTGAAACAGGTAGGAATAAGAGATGCTGCCCATCAAAAAAAAGATTAAGGTCTCTAATTGGGATAAAGGAACTGAAGGGAAAAGGATCTTGAAGAAAATCTTTTCAGAAAAGTTATGAATTCATGGTTAATGCTAAGCATGTAGCTGGCCGGGCAAAGCCTTACCACGGTTTTCAGTATTCAGGGAAGAGTTTGAATAGAATCGAGATAAGTCACAACATTTTTAAAATCATTGTCATCCATATAACACTCTAGCTTCAAAAACAATAATGAGTCAATCAAACTTTTCCTTAATACTGGAAATGAAATGTCTCATTTTAGCTGAACTGAAAAGTTATACAGAAAATGGGACAGAAAATTCAAGGAATATGAAGAGAATAACTCCTTTTAAGTAATTTTTTTGATACTATGGAACAATAACATAGGTAAAGCAAGCCAAGCTTTTATGATTTCATCTGTTTCAAATAAAATACATATTTGGTTAATTGAAACACTTGCTGTTTTCTGAAAATAAAGATGATTTTACATCCGTACATGAATCATCAGAGTTTCAACTCTGAAAATTCTTCAAGGTCTCACATCTTTATAATCTTAGGCTTAAGGAAATTTCTAAATTTCAATTTGTTGCAAAATTACTAAAATCATGTATCAAATAATTCCATTTTCAATTGTTTGTTGAAACTTTTACCAGCTACATTGGTCTCATCTAATCTAATTCTTAACCAAACATGTCACTAAGTTTTATCTGTGTTTGACCTTAGAAGCCCAGGACTTATAGTACCAAGTCCAGCTTCCAAGAGATCCCAGCAGATCATGTGCGAGGGGATCACAGAGGAATGTTCTGTTCCCAGCTGTGAACAAGACAGAATTAACTCTGAGACGCTTCCTCCTGCTGCCCTGGTGGACAGAAAGGTCAAGATGGTTAGCTCTTGTAGTCTCAGTATGAACCGTCAAAACAACATGCACGTTAAAAATAGACTGTGGGCAACCAAAATACAAATGCATAAAGAATTTAAAGTAAAAATAGTTTTAATATATTTAAATTTCAGCTTCAAGTGTTTTCAAAGACTGCAACCTGAAACCAAGGAGAAAAAGACAGGGCAATATTTTTCCCAAGTGCATTAGCTTGACTAACTTTGAGTCTTAAATTTTAAAAAAAACAACCGTTCTGACCCATGTATGACACTTTTCTTAGGAAATTCCTTGGATTCACAAGCAATTCATTGGGAATTAAAGCACAAGAGGCAAATGTACCACTTTTATTTGTTTATATTTTGATAACTGCGTTTTTCTCAGCCCAATTTCTATGGAAATAAAAATACTGTTTACTATCAGAGGAATTTCTTTATCAGTGGGGAATAGAGCTGAAATATTGTGGTTTTTTTTTTTTTTTTTTAAATACAGCAAAATAAGACATTCCAAGGTGCTATGATACAATTCTATCACAACGATGGAGAAAAACCACAGGTAACTGCTGTTTTACATGTAAGTAGATACTTAAGACTTATCACCAAGCAGCATGTTTAATAAGGTCTGTTGCATTTGCACGATAAAGATTGTTAAAACAATAATAAAACTAAAGTGGAGATGAAAGTCATTCCATCTTATAGACTTTCATACTGAACAAAAAATGTACCTTCTAAATAAAAATTATGTTACAAATGGAAATATTCCTTTGAAAGCTGCTGCATGCATCCCTTTCCTAGGAAAGGCTTAGCTATGTTATTTGCAATTCCCTCATTGCACAACAATGTACATTACTGTCTGTAAGCTCTAATTTGGCATGGCGCATCATTAATGACCTGAATGGTGGCTGTTTCACACATACATATTTAATTACAACAGCTGAACAAATTACATATTTATGCTTTATAAAGGGGATTGCCAGTCTAATTCATTTGCTATGCATGCAGGTACAGGACTCCATCTGCAACAGCATCTGCACAACAAGAGCTAACAATTATCCATTGTACAGCAAGTAAGCATATCTGGGGAAACCTGTAAGGGAGGCAGTCATATTAACTATTTCACTGCCTCAGGCCCTGTATTTTTTCCAGGGGTCAAAATCTTTTAAAACCCTGAGTAACAACTCAATAAAAAAAATTTTTTAAACCTTTAGCCTTTATATACCAGCCCGATCATTGAAGAGAATCGACTGACCCTCCATCCATACTGACTCCCAATGGGTTTAAGATCGAGAAGTAAAGACTCTAAATCCCACGCTATTGTGAGGCTGTACTTTGTGTGGCCTCTTATGGTGAGCAGACATTTTCTTATCAGAGAGTGAGTTGAATTTGCAGTCCCAGAACTCAAGCACTGGTCCTTAACAACCCAATAACTGACTCTGCCAAGATGCCAATGTTTCTTATCATCAGGATGGAAGTTGAATCTTTCTACCATGCCCCCGTCACACCACATACTTGGGCATTTGTAGAGGATGGGCCTGAAGAACTTTTTTTTTTTTTTTTTAAAGAAGCACACTCTGAGCCCTTTATGAGAGCCCCCAGGACCTCTGTCCAGCCACTCTCATCAATATACTTTCCAGCTAAGCCACAACTAAAAGCTACTCTTCTCTCATTTGGTAATAAAGTCCTATTCACCAGTGCTGCAACCTCGTCTTAAATGGCTGTAGGACTTTCGTATGTTTAATTTAATATATCCAATGAGTAATATAAATATCCTGGACCATCGCTTCTACTTCAAAACCCAAAGAGGAAGAATTAAGACTCAGCCAATCAATAGTGAGGTTTCCCGTGATCATTTAAGGCTTTTGCTAGGCAATAAAGAGGCTCCATGGTGATTGCCCCTAAAAGCTCCTTACGGCGTCTTTGCCTCTTTAGGCCACAAAATCAAAGCATGAGTCAGAGGTGTGGGTTTTTTTAATGTTCCCTCTTGAGTGATGGAGTTCAAGCCAGGGGCTAACTGGGGTGGATGGGGTGAAGGAACAGTAGTCCTGGCCAAGACGCTGGATGAGAGGGAATGCAGTCAGAGGCATCTACCTGCCTCCTTGCAGTGTGACTTTAACTCCAGGAGTCGAGAGGTACAGCAGGGAGGATGCCAAAATGCCCTCCTAGTTCTTCATGCCACTATGGGTTACGTGAAGGCCAAGTTCACATTATGTGCAGAGAGTCCTGATGCCCTTACTATCAGCCGCCCGCAGAAGAGTCGGCCTTTGGTCAGAAGATACACTGAGAGGGAGAGAGATGAAAACCTCTGTGGCTTCTCCTAAACAGTGATGGACCTTTAGTAGAGCCAGGACTTGATCTATGGGTTGCAAATGCAAATTAACTTTCAGCAGAAAATGACCTCTGCACTCTATAGGGGGCTATTGGAACTACAGCCTCACCTGATGCAGAATCAAGGTCCCCAACTCTCGGTGGGCCAGAAACCAAACAAAAAAAGGGGGTCTATGTAGGATTTGAATCTCTTCCTTTTGACTTCAAAATGTCAGGATATTTGAGGATAGGCTTCCCGAGCTGCCAGGACAGCACCCTTCAGGTGCACCCATAAAGCAAGCAGCAGCCTCAGTGTTTTGCTAACACCTTGTACCCCAATACATTCCTCAACCAGGACCTCCACTGGGGACCACACAAAGAGTACATGTGGCTTTCCGTTTAAGAAGGCTTTTATGCACGGTCTTGCATTTGAACCCAGTGAGGTAGCTATGTCCACTTTACAGATGAGAAAACAGACTCAAAGAAGTTTAGGGACTTGCCCAACACATAGCTAATGAACAGAACCAAGACAAGCCCCCAACCGCCAGATTCCAATCCTGCCTTCTTCCCCTAAGGCGACCCCTGGCTTCACTGCCTCCCCTTGCTTACTTATACAAGCTGTCAACCCCCAAAGCCAGAGCCACCAGTCTGGATGCATCTTTATCAGCACTGATGCTGGCTTCAAAAGGAAACGCAGCAGAAATTATTGGTGCCCTTCCCACATGCTGCTCACGCACCCTAGAGGTCACCTGCAGCTGGGGCAGATGGCTTTCCAGCCTCAAGCACAAACACCTGAGTCTCTCTACCTTCGGGCTTCCTCTCTCCACAAGGCAGAGTAGGGAAGACTGGAAGTGCAGGACAGCTATCGCAGGCACCAATTAAGGACAGAGGTTGCTCCTCTGTGGGACAATAAGGGATGTTGGACAGTCTCACGGGGCACCCAGAGGATGTGAGCGCCAATTGCTCACAGAGATAGTCTGCTCGTTAAGGCAACCTTTACTGGGCATATGCTCATACCATACCTCCTAAGATAACCTTCCAAATAAACTACTTGCACCCAAACCTTGGTTTCAGAGTCCGCTTGTGGGGAAACAAACTATAGAAACAAGAATTAGCTTCCTCAGCAACAAAAGCCTGCCTTTGGGGTCCACTGTGAACTGTATCCTCACACTGTACCGCCTCAATTTGTTATCAGAATGCTGTGCACACAGTTTGTATCATCCTTTGAAATAAGCAAATAATTTTCCAATAAGGCTGCAAGCCTCATCATGGTCACAGGGGCAAATACTGGAAATACCTGGTTCGAATCCCAACTCTGCCCTTTAGTTACACATTCTTCAGCAAGTTAGTTAACCTCAGTGATGATCAGCTCCCTCTATGTGAAAGAATAATGGCTCCTACATCGTGCAAGAGTATAAGAAAAAAATAGGGCATCTGGAGAAGCACCTAGCTTTTCCTAGCATATAATCTAGTACTTAATAAACAGTCATCATTATCATTAATATGGAATTAATATGAAGCCAAAAGGACACCAATATGATTTGGACAAATGTAAAAGAGAAAAACATTCTCAAATAAACTTGTTCTTTTTAACCTCTAGCCACCTTTAATTAACCAAACGTAGTGCTAATGTTTTAGCAAACTAACTCCTTTGCTGGTATGGGTGATATCACCCTAAAAGTTAAGTGTGATACTCAGCACCAGCTCTGTGTAAGTCAATGCCACAGGGACCTCAGCTGACCTTGGCAACTTTCAAAGCACAAAGCCATACTCAACTTCATTTCTGCCTTGATCTCTGGCGATCTAGGGGAAGTGGGCAGAGGCAATAACTAGGGATCCACGTAAGATAAATGAGCACATGTAAGATGCCATATACCAATTCATGCACTCCCAGGAAGAGATGAATGGTGCCTTGGAAGAGCTGATTTACTGTTGAAGGAGAAAGTCTCCTATAGATCTTCATTAAGAATGCTAACTTCCCAAGGTTGATTTGCAAGAGTGGCTACTGTGTGCGACAAAAGACAAAAAATAAAGTTTGCAAATGTCAAGGTCTTACAGAACCAATAATAGAGATGGTTTATTAAAGCTCCTCTTTTTTCATGATGGCTGAAACTTGAGGAGAAGGATTATGGAAAGAGGGAGTCTGACTAGCTGAAAATCAAGAGAGACTTATATGTAATGGCATTCCAACACACACACACACACACACACACACACACACACACACACACACCCCCAAACACACACTAGAAAATATTATTATAAACACTATGTTAAACATAACCTTCTTTCATGATTCAGAACATAACTGAAGATCTTAACATGACACAGGGTTAATTCTCCATGCTTCAATTATCTGTTAGAATAGTGAAAACAGCTAAAGCTGTAAGAAGTAAATGAGATCATGTACATAACATCACTAGGTAAAGTGTTACACAACTATTATTTTTCTAACATCAGAATTACTGTTGTGATTGTCATCATGAGCTCACTAAATACTGCTTAAGACGCAAACAGGAGGTATAGGAGATTGGAATAACTTGACCCTATAACACATATGTAAAGCTACGTTTTAACTAATTCCTAAAATCTTCTTTTGTGTTTTTTCACAAATACAGAGACTCGAATGTGGGAAGGGGTAAAATATAGTTACTTCTACTTTCCTATTTTTGATATTCCCAGTAATTGCCATAGTTCTCTGCAGAGCATTTGAGAGGTTTGTTTCGTCAAGCAAAAATGAATATAAAGCATAGAAACACAGCTGGGCTCGGTGGCTCAGCCTGTAATCCCAGCGCTTTGGGAGGCTGAGGCGAGTGGATTGCCTGAGCCCGCGGGTTTGAGACCCGCTTGGGCAACTTGGCAAGCCCTCATCTCTACAATAAATCAAAAATTAGCCACGCATGGTAGCGTGCGCCTGTAGTTCCAGCTACTTGGAAGGCTGAGGCGGAAGGATCGCCAGAGCCCAGCAGGTTGAGGCTGCAGTGGCCAGGAGCGGCCACTGCACTCCAGTCTGGGAGACAGAGTGAGACTCTAACTCAAAAAAAAAAAAAAAAAAAAAAAAAAAGCAAAGAAACGCAATAAAGCAAGTATTTGTTGAATATATGGATTTTTTTCAAAAGTCATTTTACTGCAGTATGATTCTGCTCATATTAAAGAATATGCCAGGCACAGTGACTCACACCACACCTGTAATCTCAGCACTTTGGGAGGCTGAGATGAGAGAACTGCTTTAGCCCTGGAGTCCAAGACAAGCCTGGGAAACACAGTGAGACTTTGTCTCTACAGAAAAATAAAATAAAAATCAGCCAAGCATGGTGGCGTCAATCTGTAGCCCCAGCTGCTCAGGAGGCTGAGGTGGAAGGATCGCCTGAGCCCAGGAGGTCAAGGTTGTGATGTGCTGTGACAGTGCCACTGCGCTCCAGCCTAGGTGACAGAGTGAGACTTTGACTCAAAAGAAAATAATAATAATAATGGGCACAGTCATAGAAAAAAAAAGAAAGAAAAACATTTTAAGAAGAATAGACATCTATAATCTTCCTTTTTTTTTTTTAATTTTAGTTATAGTCTTACTCTGTCACCTAGGCTGGAGTGCAGTGGCATGCTCACGGCCACCCCAGCATCGACCTGCTGGGCTCTGATGATCCTTCTGCCTCAACCTTCCAAGTAGCTGGAACTACAGGTGCACACTACCATGCCCAGCTAATTTTTTATTTATTGTAGAGATGAGATCTCGCCAAGTTGCTCGGACTGGTCTCAAACCCATAGGTTCAAGCAATCTACTCACCTCGGCCTCCCAAAGTGCTGGGATTACAGGCTGAGCCACCGAGCCCGGCCACATCTATAATCTTACAGTAGTTTTTTAAGTTGTAAGGTTTGGGTTAATTTAACTATTATTCTATGCGTTTTTTCTTTTTTCAACTTTTCTACACTTGAGATAACATTACTCATTTATAATCAAAAAAGATTTTTTAAAAAATCAACACCTCTTATATGAAAAAACTTCATATGGAAGCAAGCAACTAAAAGAGAGAAAATCCACTCAGTCAGATGTTTTATCTTCTGGTATTCTAAAAATCAAAATAGACTTTATTTATATCCTATAAAATATCTACTGAGAGGCCTTAGTTTTTATAAGGCGGTTTAAAAGGCCTTTGCCATTTACTAATTCATGCCTGCCTCCTCTGTCCCACAAGGTTTATGATCCAACTTAAAATGAGAACATTTAAAATAAAAACAATGCAAAATCTTAAAAGGAGGAGGGGGGGATAAGCACCCGGGAGAATGTAAGTATGGCCCTGCAAGCATCCTTTGCCAGTCACCATGAAATAAATCTTCCACCATGGGCAGCACAGCGTTGGCTGCAGGCTTGCGAGGTGAACTCCTGCCTTCCTCTTCAGCACCTGCAGAGCTTGACACAGTGGCTGGAACACACCATGTCCCTAACCTCTCAGCTCTTCGTGACACATGCCAACATTGTCTCTCCCTCCTCACCAACCCTGTGCCACTCAATTCCCACTCACCCTCTGCAACTGGGCTTCTATGATACCTCGTTCAAGATCACCCAGAACACTTTGCATTTAATTCTATTACAGAACCAGCTTTATTTTCTCTGCTTTTCTGCCCTTCCATTGATTGGACTGTGAGCTCCTTGATGGTATGCCTAACACAGTGCACAGCACAGAGTCGGTGACAAAACACAGTTGAACAAACAAGTGAGGAAATGACTGAATGTGGAACTGCAACTTAAGGGGAAAACAGAGACACCTGCAGAAGGCAACTGCAGGAAAAAGTTTACCTGTGACTTACATAGACTATGATGTGTAATAATAAATAAATGTCACAATCCTGCTGGGAGCGGTGGCTCACACTGTAATTTCAGCACTTTGGGAGGCTGAGGCGGGCGAACTGCTTGAGCCCAGGAGTTTGAGACCAGCCTGGGCAACATAGTGAAACCTCGTCTCTACCAAAAAAAAAAAAAAAAATCAAAAAATTAGCTGGGTGTGGTGGCACATGCCTGTAGTCCCAGCTACTTTGAAGGCTGAGGCAGGAGGATTGCCTGAGACCAGTAGGTCAAGGCTGTGAACCATGGTAGTTATAATCATGACCCTGCTCTCCAACCTGGGTGACAAAGTGAGACCCTAACTCAAAAAAAAAAAAAAAGAAAAGAAAAGAAAAAGAAAAAGAAAGAAAGAAAGAAAAGAAAAGAAAGACAACAAAACAATAAATGTCACAATCTTCTGTATAAACACTGGCCTGCTAGAATAAGACTTTCTGTAGTTTAAGTTCATTTGTAAGACCTTCTTTTGGGGGGCAAGAAGGGAAAGAATAAGGTATCACATAGATTTAGAAAAATCATGACTACACACCATTTCGTACTCTCTCCTGACAATTACAATGGTGGAAAACAACAACAACAGCACTCAATAATAGTCTCTTCCCCCATCTGTAGATATACAACATTTCTCATAATCTCGAAATCACAATAAACATCAACACAGAAAAGTTTAGTTTAAATGTCAACAACGAATAACGTTTTGGTGCCTGGTCTGCTGAGAAATATTTTTTTTAATCCTTCACACTGGCATTGGGGAGGAGGCCACACTTTTGAAAATGCCAACATTTAAACATGCTCTCACTACAGAGGGTGCTCCTCCCTGCATGCCAGGATGCTCCCCAAAAGAACAAATCATGTCATGTTTGGTCCTGTCAAAACCCAAAATCCTAGCTGTTCCAATGCAAAGCCAAATTTCAGTCTTGGCAAAAGTGGCTCAAACTAAGCTTCTCACAGGCAAGATCAGTGTTTTCCCCCTTCTGATCCTTCAGCCCTAGGGACCTATCATGGTGCCCAGCGCACAGGCAGTACTCAAAGCTTATCAAGTGGAACCCAAACAGCTTGCCCTTCCATACCACGGCATGGAATGGAAAGCAGAGAACACACTCTTTTCCTCTTCCTCGGTTTCCAATGCAAATGGCAGATATCGGCCACTCATTACCTTCGGGCCACAGAGTAGCAGCTTTCCTTGACTCACTTCCTCTTGCCCACCTCCTCACTCCAACGGCAGAGGAAACCAGGAGTAACAAACTCTTCTAAGAGTTTCTCTGCCCCTTGTACTGGATCCATAATTGAGGGCGGAATTCCCCAACTCATTCCATTAAAAGTCCATTTCATTTTTAGACCACATGGAAAGCAGAAGAAACCATCTGCTTTGCGAAGTGTGTGTGGGCATGCCTGCAGCTTTCAGAGCAGGTAGCACTGCCTGGGAGAAGCCTCTACGACAGCTTTGCAGACTACCCTGGCCTGCTGAGCGCGCAGGTGTTTCAAATGGAGGAAGGCTGGGAACAGACCCAAGGCAGGACTTCTGCAGCCATGTTCCACATGGACCTCTCCACCTGCAGAACACCCTCACCTCCTCCATTGTCTCTTCCTTTAAGACGCCTCACATCTGAGGGTCATGTAACAAGCAGTGTTTAAAGCTAGAGGTAACAGAACAAGCAGTGCTTAAAGTAGAGGAAATTGCCAAGCCCAAAAGCATCCTTGTCTCCATCCACCTCTCTCAGTGGCTCTGTCCTCATCACTTACCTGTGGTCACTTTTCACTAGCACAGAATAATATTTACTGAGAGCATACTGATACCAGTCACCACGCCAAGGCCTTTTCATCCATTACCTCATTTAGTCTTTTCAGGGATCACCATAACCCCAGCTGAACAGAACAGAAACTGAGGTTGAGAATGGTTGCCACTTCTCCAGTGTTACACTCTGGCTGTAAATCCGATGTTCCTTCCATGGCAAACCCTCACTTCTCATAGACACATCTTCAGAGCCCTACCCAGAGAGGCGAGGGAAAGGAATGAAAAGGGGATTGGGACGAGTAAGGGATTGATGGGGAGCAAATAAAATAACCCCTTACTCTGCTCTAGAGGGCAGATTTTGTGCCCCTATAAATGGAGAATGACTGCTTTTCCACTCAAACTCAAATACTAAAAACATACACAGTGATAACACCTTTCATTTGCATCAAAGTAGCTTCCAAATAATTCTCATATCATTCTTCTCCATCGTCGCCATAGATCTGTGAGGTGACCAAAGAACTTCAGAGCTTATCATCACAGCAAACTTTAAAGAAATCCTAAGCAGTGAGAAGTTCAATGACTTGCTCACAACCACACAGCGAATGAACAAGGGCAGGAGTCCAGGTCCCTGAGCCTCTTGGTTTTTTCTTGTTCTACTTATGAGCCGACACAGCTCCCTGGGATCTGTCTCTCCCAGCAGATTTCCATGTTCCTCAGCAAAAGCCGCCAATTTTTCTTTCCTAGATAAGCAATGAACCTTCCAAGGGTATCAAAACAGAGTGGTGGAAAGATCACTGGCTTTTGAGCCAGCATAAAACCTAGGGGGCTCAAGTCCCAGTCTTTTAGTGGTTGCGAAACCCCGGGCAGGACTTATGAGCACTTAGGTTTCAGGTTCTTCATCTATAATCTGGAGGTAACAATACCTGCCCTCTCTACTTCATGGAGTTGTCAGAAAAATCAAAAGAGAAAATGGATGTGAAGAGATCCTTGTAAAACTGCAAATACTGTACAAATATAAAGGATTATTATTTTTGGATTCAATAGACTTTCTCAAATGAATGAAGCCCTGTGTAGCCGGATGGTCAAGTAATGTTATAAATAACCAAGAAAAAACGTTCTGATTCTCGAAACAATTTTACCAGCCTGCTCTCTCCCATGAAGGACACTGGTTGTAAAATGAATTAAATCAGCACCCCTCGTTCTCTTCAGTACATATAAAGTGTGAGCATCTGAGGACAGGTATGGGGAATGGCTATTTTCCATGGCAGGCAGACCTCTGACTATAAAAAGCTGGCCTTCCCTAGTCTAGAACACAAGGCATGGGGCAAGATGAGAAAACAAAGGAGTTGCCTGCTTGTTTTATCACAAGAATTATCCAACATAGACTGCCTTATCTCCAACAATGGTTGGAAAAGCTCATATGCTACAGTCAGCTTCTTGTTAAATATTTCAAGGATGCTAATGGAAGCAAAAGATCAACTCTGTTATGCATCAACAGGCTGGCTTTATCCTAAAACCAATTATAAATAAACTTCTAAATAAAGCCTGCTTTAAATATGTATTTTTTAAAAAATACATTTAACCTTCACGCCATCCATCCCAGTACATATCTGTTTCACCCCAAAACTACTTTCTCTCGGGATACTGTCCTATGCTTCTATGACCATTTGCCTCTGGAATCATAGCTAGTCTAGCATTATTTCTAATCACTTCTAAAGGTTCCTTTCTCTTTAGGAAGCAGAAATTCACTGCCAAACACACTGCTTCCATTCACAAGATTATTTATGGCACTGATAATTAAATTCCGGTCACATGGCCAAGGAAGACTGGGTTGAGAGGGGAAAGAACCCAACCATAATTTCTAGAGAGATCCATAAATTACTGCATTTCTCCCCAGAGGATGAAGTCCTTGGAGCTCTATGGATGCTTCCCTATCATTTATTCTAAGTTTGGAATCATCACAGAAATTCCTCTCTCTGGGCTCGGTGAAAAAGTTCCTAAGGTAAAGTCTTTGAAATTATTCTCTGTGTCAGCCCTTGAGAATTTCTAAGGGATGCATAGGAAATGCCCTCCCCCCCAACCCTTTTTGATGACTAGATGTTGCTGTCTCCATTAGAGCACACCGTTCCTGAGGGTATGAAGGATTAGAATTAAGGGTATAACCTTATTCCAGTGCTCTCTTTTCCCCAACAAAAGCACACACCATTATATCCACACCCACACAGGCATAGCATTGTAGGCACTGTAGCCACAGTAAGGTGGATTCTCCTATTTCTTCTCAAATTAGATCAGCAGGGCATTCCCTTCACGTCTTTAAGACAGGCTTACCAAAAGGCTTTCCTAAATAAGGAACTTCTCCTCCTCCCAAATCCCATATTCAATGTTTTAACAAAGATGGGGCTTTTAATGATTCAATACAGCCTGCATTACAGATAACATGTATCTGTTATTATCCTTTGGCTCAACCAGAGAAGAAATGTCACTATAGTTACTTGGTTACTTTCAAAATATTTTCTAATTATGCTCAAAATAAAAATACAACGAATAATGTCAGTCTGGAAGGAACATCAAACATTTTTTTTCTCTAAGAAATGCCTTCTAAAATATATCACATTTCCATTTGCTTGGCTTCTTATTTCAAGTAAATGGGTTAAACATCATCATCCTATTGTAACACTTTTTTAGCTTGGAATAATTTTAGCATTTTAGAATTTTTCCACAGTCCCTTTTATTTAACAGTTTCAGAGAACATAATAAACACCATTTGATAAAAGATTGGGAATAAAAGAAACTGAGAGAGGAAATAAACATTCCAAGGTTACATAGCCAATCTGGTATCCATTTTAAGGCCTTATACTAAGTATTAACACAACAGCGGTGTGTGTGTGTGTGCACACCTGCATAAACGCATGAACGAACACACACACACACACACACACCCCCACAGAGCAAAGGCAAATATTGCATTAGCAACTTAGGCATTACTCTCTTCAAACTTTCTGTTTCTATTTAGAAAAGAATGCCTCTCTGTATCTTTTTTGATGAAACTGAAGCAGAGTTCAGTTCAGTTCTTAAAAACAACAACAAACTCTGCTTCTTTAGAAGCTTATCAAGACCAAACACCTTCACGGTGCACCATCACTGATGTTGGCCCAGCTTTGTGATAAGTGACCTGCCGTTAGAAAGGCAGTGACACTCATTTTTGCTCAGCTCAGACCATCTTCTAAAGTTCCAAAGCAGAGAAATGCTTCCCACTGTAATCCATAAAGAACATGATTTTGCAAGAAAGTAAAAAAATGTGACTGAGAGTTATCCTTGTTGTTTAGGTGGCAAAAGGGTTTGGAGGAGAGCCTATTCCCATGCAAGGGTTCAGGTTTGGAGACACTCCTAAATATCCAGAGATCCTGCACTGGAGTACCTGGAAATGCCAAACACTCTGAGCAGGCTATCAGCCACCTCCCCAAACCATTTCTTAGCAAGCTGGGCTTCTGGGCCTATCCTAACACCATAGGGCTTGTCCAGAATGTACCCGAGAGTCCCACAGCTTCTGGAAGGTCAGCTCAAGTTGGACCCTGTACCTACATTTAAGGCCTTCCTCCTCCCCCATCTAGGTAAAAGGAGGTTCTGGGAAATTACTATGGATCAGACAACAGCTGTGAACCTGCCCAAATGCCACCCACATTTTAGAAATCCTTCAAGGAGACAAGTGTGAGACTCATTCACTTAACCTCTTTTGGGTCAAGGACACCTTTGGGAACTTGGTGAAAGCTACAGCTGATATGGAGTCCAGAGGCTGTAGTCAGACAGTTGTCTGTGCATGAGGCTGTCCGGGGTTGCTCCATAGGGCCAGATGAGGACGACAACACAGTACCTACAGGAACCTGAGAAAACTGATTGTCTGGACAATGCTAGCTGTTACCAATCCTTCCAGACAAACAAGAAGTGCCCAAAGAGTACATGGTAGGGATGGTGGGAAAATCTTCCTTAACATAACATACACACAAAAATCAAGTGTAAGTGCAAATAAAACAAATAACATTACTTTTATTTCAACCCAAAAGAAGAAAAAGTCAACCATTGCTGTTCAAGTTCAATCAGAAGAAAATGGGGTTTAGTTGATCAATGTGACTCATGACCATTTCTTGAGCAGCTGCTGTACACAAGAGGCCAGGATTTGCAAGGATT
This sequence comes from Carlito syrichta, assembly GCF_000164805.1. NCBI lineage: Eukaryota > Metazoa > Chordata > Mammalia > Primates > Tarsiidae > Carlito > Carlito syrichta. The sequence continues at coordinate 1,413,122 of NW_007251765.1, forward strand.
ACCAAAGAATCATAAGACTGTTTCTATCAATTGGGAATTCAGAACCAAGTTGAGGGAGAAGAAAGACTGAGGCTATTGACATCACAGGTTGTAGTTTCAACCTTTTGGTTTCTCCAGTAAGTAATGTAACGTCTGACAATAAAAGGTATTTAGTAAGTGTCTATTGACCACTGAACACTACTGAGTACACAAACACCTAGAATACAAGACAGAATAATATCAAGCCCAGCTGCTAAGTGAAGAAGGTAACTATGGACCCCTTTCCACATTCAGCCGGGGAAGTTCATAAAGACTTCAGGAAAAACTGTCAGCATTTGACATGCAGATTTGAAGGGCAGATAGGCCTCCACTGAACAGAGATGTGAGGGGTGGAAAGAAGGGCGTTCCTGGAGCAACAAACTAAGAACGCAGTGTGAGAAGTGTCCTGGAAGCAAACAGCAAGAAATCAAATTGGACTGGAACACAGAATAGTGGGGAGGGAAAAGGAGTAAATATTTAGATCTTCTATTCTGTGCTTGTTACACAGCTGGAAAAACCGGGCTTTAGACCTTCTGTGTTGCTTTTTAAGCTTGCAACAGCAGGGGAAAAAAACTTGGAATATTTATCTAAAAGCTTTCAAAATCCACTAAAATTACTTTTTTTTGCTTTAGGGAGGAATTGACTGAATTTTGCAAATAAAAGATCCCCTTAAACAGAGTCAGGGCTAAGTTTAACAAACTGCCATTTCATACATCTAGGCTTCACACAAACAGAGGCCTGATAAGAGGAGCAAAAGTTTCACAGGTTTGTTCTTTGTTTTATGCAGCCGCACCTTCTCGCCAACAAAATTATGATAAGACAGACTTTGTTTTCTAAACAAACTTGGGGACTTCCATAAGCAAAGGAAGCAAGTCTTGCTGCAAAAAAGAAAATGCTGATAAGTCAGTAAATGAAAAATATTTAACAGCCATTCATAATTAAGTTTTCAAAAAACTGTGATCAAAGCTGTGGGGTTTACAGAAAACAACGGGATTGCTACAGCCAGGGTTTAATTTTTCAACCTGGAGAAAAGACATGCAACCCCTCCATCCTAGAGGCATGAAATAATCCTGGGGCATCCCAAACATAGTACGATTTTTTTTTTTTTTGAGTTGAAGTCTCACTCTGTCACCCAGACTGGAGTGCATTGGCCACTCCCGATCACTGCAGCCTCGACCTGCTAGGCTCCAGCAATCCTTTCGCTTCAGCCTTCCAAGTAACTGAAACCACAGGCGCGCGCTAACATGCCCGGCTAATTTTTTTATTTATTGTAGAGATGAGGTCTCGCCAAGTTGCCCAGGTGGGTCTCGAACCTGCGGGCTCAGGCAATCCACTCACCTCAGCCTTCCAAAGCACGGGATTACAAGCTGACCCACTGAGCCCGGTTACATAGTATGATTTTTAAGAAATAGAATGGAAAATGTCCCACTGAACATCTTCAAGAATCAAGGACATAACAATGTGTTGGTGTCCATAATCTCCATGTATCTCCAGTTTAGGACTCTGAAGCTATTACTTAAAAGGATTTTAAACAAAGGTTTACCAAGCTCTATATTCAATTTCAGTTAATATTATAAATAATGCTCTTTTATTTACTATTTCCCCATCATAAAAGTAAAAGAACAATTTACTGCAGTATTTTTCATGTCAAAAACCATTACCTTTTCAACTACATCTCTCAATATATACCTATAATATGCACATACACACAGAGGTAGACCACTTAGGCAGAAGTAGATGTACCTGAAATCAGTTGCTTTAGAAAAATAATGTAAATACAAATCAATCCTTGTACTTCCACAAAAGCAGGAGCTTTAAAAGATCATAATTGATCTTTGCACTATTGATTACAGGCTTTCCTCTCCTATTTCTATACAGCATAACTCCAACATGCTTATACGACTGTCAATGCCCCAATATTTAATATAGATGTATTTGCTAAACTTGTTTGAAAAACATATACATAAAGTAACATGGAATCTTTTAGTAAAAAGTCCTGACAATAACCCCCACGACTCACAATCAAAGCCCAGACCCAGTAGGCCTCTCTCTGATTGTCCTCAATCAGCTCCATCATGTACATGCAAGGTATCAGTTGGCATGAAATCTTCATAATCTTATTAAGGGTACATCAAAATCTAGATATGTGGAGAGTATCCAACATTGGAATTTAAATAACCTTCAGTTTTTGAGCTAGGGGTTTTGCCAGACACACCCAGAAATCTACTGGAGATAAAAATAAGCTGTAATATGCTTTGAAAGCTTGATGGTAGAAGAAATGAAATTAAAGGAAAACTAAAAGGATCTTAACACCTAAAACCTGCAAATGCTTTAATGAGAAATAATACCATCTTTGGCTCCAAGAAATAACAACAGGATTAATAGCTGCAGATTTGTCCTTTCTACTGAGATCCTTTTTCAAACTATTTCAAGTGAATATGTGAGGGATTGATTTTTAAACCCATGTAAATTCTTAGAGACAATGCAGACTGACTTAATTATAATCAATAAAATCTACAGACATTGATGCAACCAGCAGAAACATTGCTACCAAAAAGCATAGCATAAAAATCACTCTGTGGCTCCCTTTGTACACAACAGTGATATGACCTTAATAAATATTTCATTCCTTTCAGTGAATAACCAAGCATCAAGATAGCAAATTTTAATAGCTGTGAAATAATATCATAATGACTCCACAAAGAAAATGCCTGTTTTAGAGAAAAGTAACCTTATTCCAAAGTATAACTTCTAGCCTTCATTTCCAAAATATACTCCAAGTCAGTATACATTAATTAATAGTATGCTTATCTACCTTACTTTCCATATACAGATTGATGTATTGCTTAAAGAGGTTTTATGGGGTACTTTTCTCACTAAAGCAACACTAGAAAAGTCATACGGGAAAAGATGCAAATTCTTCAAGTACAAGAACATTCTCTTTTCATCCCCAGATGAAGTAAGTGCTTAATAAATACTATTGGATAGGTTGTCTTTAGGGAATAGCCAACAGTCATGTCAAGGGACAGCCTATATGGTGACTCCCAGGTTTCTTTCATAAGTTACCTAAGAGAAGTCACTTGGATTGTTTCTTCACTAAGTATATTATCATATGGTTCCCCATATTTAAGCCCATCTGCTATTTTTCTTCTCACTTGCCCGGTGTGGGTGGATCTTCTGATATAGGGAAAAGAAATGAGTATGGAACACAGACGGAGCTGGGTTCAAAGCTCAACTCCAAAATGCACTGACTACATCTTAGGCAAGTAACTTGGTGTGGGCTTGGTGACCTCATCAAGGAAACGGGTAACAATAGCTTACTTATAAGATTGTTATGAAGATTAAAGATAGCAATTGTAATGCATCTTGCACCATATCTCTCACATTATTAAATAATTATTACATATAAATAATATATTTAAGAAATATGTATTTACTAAATTCATTAAATAAATATTATATATTAAATGGAAATACATTATATTTTCCCATACAAATAAGTTTCTCTATTCTTTTTTTTTTTTTTTTCTTTTCTCTAAAATAGCCCCCTACCAGGACAAAGCAATAATGATAATTCCAGTATAAAGTAGGTTTCGGTATAATATCTGGACAAAATTGTGATTTCAAATCCTAAATAGGTTATTTGGAGTAGTGGCTGGTTCACGTATCTGTTGACACCCTAAATAATTCTAAAAGTTGTCTAAGAATAGGCAACCTTCTCTAATAAAAACAGAGTTTTGCCTTTTATCCTACAGCTTAAATATTTAATTATCATAGTATGATTAGAGACTCCACTAACTTGCTGAGCCTAACAAAATGATTATGTATTGGAATTATATGGTGTTAACACTTCCATATTTCTAGGCACTCAGCAAGCAGTCAACTCACAGACTCGAAACCCTACAATAACCTACAATACTGAGGGGTAACCCTTTAGATTTTCTGAAGTTCTTTTTGTCTATTAACATCTAGATCACGAAGACCCAAATTTATAACTCCGAGAAGAAATAATCAGGATCAAATTGGCAGAAATATTTTTTCTCAATTTATCTACACATGGTGGCTTCCTGAATTTGTCAAGGACAGTAAAGAACAGCTAACTCAGCAGTTAAGCTGCAAGAAGGTGTAAGCAAAAATATTACATGAGTCGATTTGCTGGAGTCAAATAGATATGGCCTTCCGTTAGTGCATTCTTCACTGTGATTTAGAGTTCCTCAAACTTTCATAATTCTTGAGTTTAATTAGCTATATATATATACCTAGTTTGGTAGCATTTCAACTACATACATGAATATAAAACACGCTTTTAATCAGCTTAAAATGGCTGCTATTGTAAACCACTCTGCAAAAATTTCCCAGGGTTTGAGCTAAATATACATATAAATAAAAATACAAAGACTTCTTTCCAACAAAGATGACCAAAATTAGATTACGGTATCAAATGACAATAATATACAAAACATACATTTATTTCAGAATAAAGACAATTAAAGGTAAGTATAGTTTACTCATGGTTTTAAAAAATGTATGTATAGGGAAATTTAGATATTACATTGAAATGTAGCAGTATAGAAATAACATTAAATGGTATCTTTTCTAAAACTTCTCTACTAAAACTGCAAATAAACTTTCCCAAAAAATACATGTATATAATAATCCTTCCACATTTTGTTCATTGTTGGCAATCACCTACCCTATATAATGCAAAACCATTTAGTTAAAAAAAAAAAAAATCTGGCCGGGCTCTGTAGCTCAGCCTGTAATCCTGCGCCTTGGGAGGCTGAGATGAGTGGATTGCCTGAGCCCGCGG
>NW_007251765.1:1418000-1421817 GCF_000164805.1 Carlito syrichta
GGAGTTGCGGAAACTAATGTTTCTTTCCTGAATACAGGACTGCCACAGCACAGCAGATTTGGGTGGTTTTACTGCCCTTGTTGCTCGTCATAGGGGCAGTCTGATTCCACTTGGGGAAACCTCATTTCTTACTACAGAGATGTGCATGTCCTGGACTAAGAGCCCAAGGGTTTTATATCCTTCTTTGTGATCCTGTCATCTCTATTTTTGTGTCTACACACTTTGCCTGGCTACCATCAGTTTCTCTCCTACAACACCTGGAGACTCCAACTCAAAAAAAAAAAAGAAAAAAAAATCAGGCACCTGCCTCTTCTCCTTCTCCCACTTCTTACCCAAATGATAGTTTTAACAGATAATCTTTCAGTTTGGCGATTCCTAATAGATGCTGGAGGTCTCAGGGTCTTCAGACCCTGCAAGTGGTTCTCATGTTGCGTTAACTGCTGTGGCTGATAGGCACCCTCGCTAGTAAATGCAGTAAATGCAGCAGCTATTTACCACGTCTTCACCATCTCCCATTGCGAAGACTGGAAGCTGGATACTCATTTTCCCAATTTTCCTTGCAGCCAGAATGATCCCATTTTGACCAGCAAATCATAAGGCATTATCTCCCATGTAGCTTCTGGAAAACTTTTCACGTTCCTGATAAATGGAACAAATAAGGCTAGTGTAACCACGCCCGAGCCCCTCCCCCACCCCATTATCCTGCGTTGTGTAACATACATATGGTAATCATAAATGACAAGAATTTTTTTTAAGTCAACAAATGAAGCATGTCAGAATAGGAAAATGGAAAGTGTCTGGATTCTTATTGGTATTAGTGAGCAAATAAAACACTAGCTATTACTTCCGGACTCACTGTTATGTAAGAAAAACAAATCTTTGTTTAAACCGCTGTTAAACTAAGACTTTTGTTTCTTGCAGCCAACAGTATGCTCAAGATACAGCTGCAATTATTTAAAACATTCTATGATTCATATAAAAATCTGGATTTCCAGATTCTTTGGGGAAAAAAAGAACTGGGAACAATGGGCTGAGATTTCAGCACCAATTGGCTAGAGCCAAGAACCCTTGCAAGAGACTCATGGCCTTTCCATGGGGTCATGGGTTCTCTGTGTCCATGACCTGCTTCATCCCTTTAGTTCCCTCTCTGGCTGCTTCAAGCACTTGAATTTAAGATCCCCACTCACAAAAACATATTCAGTACACCATAAAAACAAATTTTAAAAAAATGTTTAAACATCATTAAAACTAACAAAATATTTTATTTTGGGTTGGTTAGAATCCAGATATCCAGCATAATAATCATGGTCTCACTTATCAAAAGTACTTTTTCTTTTTCTGACTACTAATTTTGTCAACAGACACACCAATTTGGGGTTTTGCTTCCATAACACACCACACGTCACCAGAGAATGATGCATTACTAGTTAGAGCTAAAGACAATATGCTGGTGATAATGATGACAACAATAGCTACTATTTATTAAGACTATGAAATTCTAGGGAAGGTGCTAAATTTTTTACAGATACTGTGACATTTAGTCCTTTTTTAAAAAAGCTAATTAAGTAGGTCTATTACCTCTTAAAAAAAAAAAAGTGAGTCTCAGAGTAAAGAACTGATCCAAAATCATACAGCTAACAAGCAACAGACAGAGAACATGAATCTAAGTCTCTCTGACTCTAAGACATATAACTCTTATGTGGTTACAGGTTATACTGCTTCACAAGGAAGAGACTGAAAATATCTGATTTTAAAAAAAAAAGGCTTCCATAAACCTCTAAAATCCTACATCTTATTCCTATGTAACTACATCCTAACACGAATATTACATCAAATATTTGATTTTTAATGCCCATTAGTGTAAGTCTTGATTCCGGTATAGGATTTTGCTTTTTTCAAAAGGCATTTCCTTCTTAAGTGTAACTGACCTGGTACTGTAAGTTCTTGAGATTCAAAAGTGACTCATTTCCAAAGCTCCACACATTAGCTGCTGGTATTATTCAATCTGAGATTTAAATTTATAATGTACTCTTGATAATGTACTCCCAATACATTTTTCACTTCTCTATCTCTTGAATGACACAAGATAAAAGATCTTTAAGGTATAAATATTTTATATAAACTTTCACTCTGTTTTTCCTCAGCCATTTTCCATTTGCAAATACTAGACATCATGCAAAAAAAAAAAAAAAAAGATTGAGAGAGTTTTATGGATTATGTTGGGGGGCTTGCTGAGAACTGCTTCTCCATTCTGCTGTGGCAGCAGACACCACAGCAACCGGCCTAACAGCCCTTGCTGGCTAATCAGAATGTTCTACCCGAGATGAGGCCTGATCCATAATACTGTTTCTCCCTGGGGCAGATAATGGCCTAGAAGGGGACAAGTTCCCAACATCATCTATCGTGATACAAACTAAGTTTCTGCAGCAGAGTGGTAATGCCAGTGGAACCCTGGTGCTGGGATACCTCAATCAGCCTGAAGGGTAAGGATGCAGAAATTCCACTCAGGCCTGGGATAGAAGAAAGGAGGCTAACCAGGACTTAGAAAACCTGAATGAGGCATGTGTCTTTTGACAAATCATGCAACAGCTCTGACTCTTCCTTTTCACATTTGAAAGATGAAGTGGCTAACCCATCAAAGATTTTCAAACTATCTACCAGGGCCTGGTTCCGCCAGGGCCTGTTTGACACCTTAGGAGTTTATTCAAAATGCAGTGTCAGGTGCCACCCCAGACCTATAGAATCAGAATTGGCAGATAACAAGTTTCCTGAGTGATTCCTTGCCCTAGGACTTGATTCAAACTGGGGTTTCTTCTGGGAGAAAGGAAAGCCAAAGCTAGCATGGATCCAGTACCTCCATACTTTTTCAACTTAAAACATATTCTCTATAAATTTAGTTCTGAAGAAAAGATTTCTGTGTAAAGAATATTTGAAACCACTGGATAAAAAGGATTTATAAGGCCCTTCATAACTATAGATATTGTGACTTTATGAGTTTGCAAAATTGCTTTCCACTTTAAGGACTACTTGTTTTCCACATTAAGTCATTTTGGAGAGGAATCTTCTATAATTTGTTACTAATATCCTTATATGAAGAAAAATAATTGAATTCTTTCCTGAAGATATCATTAAGAACACAAGTTACTATAAAGTATTCCAATATAGTGAATAGCCAAAAATCTATTTAGGAATATATGCATATACATGTATGTATAGGATATACAAACATATTTGAATATATACAGATACACATACATATCTACATTCATACACAGATGTTCCTCAACTTATGATGGATTACATTCTAATAAACCCATTGTAATGTCAAATCATCGTTAAGTGGGGGACCATCTGCAAGTGTGTGAGGGAGAGTGTGTACATATGTATGTGTGTATTTTTACACGGGAGGAGGATCTCAAGATATTATCCATCTCACCCTCTTTGACAGTGTTTCCATGTCTTTCTTCACTGTTCAGCTGCCAGCTAACACCTCATGTTTGTTTCCAGTTTCCATACCCAAGCAGTTGTCCATGATGACTTTATTTGCTTCTCTGGAATGAAAGTCAGACTTGTGTCTAGAATAGAAGTTGTTAGGCCTCATAGAGAGTCTCTTCTGTGTGTAAAGATTGTGCTCTCTAGTGCTTGAACCTGATACGTTTTTCAGATGTATTCCCAAACATAAAAACGAAAACAAAACTGCAGTGACATGAAGTCTAACTGCAAAGGCCTTTAAGAAAAACATGTAGTCGGGCTCAGTGGCTCAGCCTGTAATCCCACGCCTTTGGGAGGCTGAGGTGAGTGGATTGCCTGAGCCCAT